>NW_015114727.1:96737-110261 GCF_001443285.1 Poecilia latipinna | reverse complement strand
CAGCACACCGCTCATAATTAATTTCTCATCTGCACTAGTCTTTCTTCACATGGTGTGAAAATTAACAGATCACTGGATTTTTTTTTATATTAATAAAAATCTTAAAGCTTCCAGAAGCAGCTTTGCATCTCTAGTGTTTCTTTTATCTACTTATTATTGATTCCTATGAGGTGATAACATGCATCATTAAAGTTGGTTTATTCTTGCTTTATTCTCCTGTTGGCTCCAAACCGCATTTTTTATCACCACTTTAAATGTTTGTTTGTGTTCCCTTTGGTTGACCTTACAAGAACTGAATCCAAATCACATTTTTATTTTTTATTTTTTTATCTGATCAAATAAAACAATCTGGTATTTTTAGCCTTAGCTGCAAGTTTTGAAAACACTTTTCTTTTTTCTTTTTTGTTCCAACCTACAGCATAGTGATGCCGCCCACCACTCAGCGCCTCGTTGCAGGAGCAGTCAATAATAAAGTATTAAGAATGATCATTTATTTCCCCGTGCCGTTTTCTGTCTGAACCTTTCCCTGCAGGTACACCTTCTTCATCGTTCTGTATCCGATGGGAGTGAGCGGAGAACTGCTGACCATCTACGCAGCTCTGCCGTACGTGCAGAAGACGGGCCTGTACTCCGTCACCCTCCCCAACAAGTACAACTTCTCCTTCGACTACTACAGCTTCCTCATCCTCGTCATGATCTCCTACATTCCCCGTGAGTAAGCGAGCACAGTTTGGGTTTGTTTTTTTGGGGGGGTTTTTACCGTTTTTTTTACCGCATAAGGAAATAAAATTAAAAAAAAGAAAGAGGAAGAACGTATTTTTCAGTTTTCGAAGCATCAGGCCTTTTGAGTTCTTCCTGCCGAGATAAAGTGATGATTTGGAGAGCAAAGAAGATGTAGCGAATGCGTAAATCACTACTGCAATGTGAAATTTATATGTAAATCTGATGAATACCAATTAAGAAACGGGTTGCTTTTTTGGGAGTTTCACAAAGTTATCAGTTTATGGGGAGAGTGTTTACCATCAGATCATATAATTAGAAAAATCTTAATTTTTAAACAATAGTAGAAACAACTCAGAATAAAAAAATTCTAGATCAGGTATCAGTGACAGTGTTCCCCTGTCCCTAAGGGCAGATCTATTCAGTCTAATTCTATGCTTTGTGCTTTCAGTGACTACATGCTTTATTATTTATTTTACACTCCTAATTGCACTTTCTGAACAATTTGAAAGGTTTGCTGCAGTTTGAGCCGGGTAGTCAGCCTGTTATCAGTTTCTTTATTATTTATTTTACATTGGCTGTTAATACTGTGTTGTTTTTTACGTGCTTGACCCAAAAAATGTGTAATTTAGTACATTTATGTTTTTAAAAAAAAGAAACGCTTTAAGTCAGTTCAGCACTGTTTTTATGTATCGGATGACATCAGCCAACACTAAACCTCAGATGTCCGTATCGGTACCGGGAGTGAAAACAGTGGATCGTTGCATCCCTATGAGAAACACTCGCAGACCAGTACTACCTCTTCCTCTGAAATGTATTACAATTGCAGGAGCACTTTGCATATCAATCACTAGATCCATCTTGTTTTTTAAATTTCTCACTGGAAGTTGTTTAAGTTTTGCGTTAGTTCCTGATTCTAAGTTGTGATTTCAGAGGTATAATGAACAAAGCAGGAAGTGGGGTTGGGTGTCACGATTAGAAAATGTTTACACTCCTAAAGCAAAGAAATTATGAGATAGGACACATTTCCCACAATGCAGTTTTGTGCTTTTGCTCAGTTTAAAATCAAAACAACAGAAACTTTTTTTAAAAATTATTATTGTGGTTGGGGCAAAATGATTATTGGTATTAATGATTACCATGGTAGCAGTGAAGGCTGCAGTGTTTCCTGAGCAGGTTTAGAAGTATATTGTGTCAGGCTGTGTGCCGTCTGGGAGAACTGTTTGTGTAGGGAGCCCTGTTGAGACATTTAGAGCTGTAATCATCATAAATGTCAAAGTTTCCTGGCAGAATAATAAACGGTGACAGTTTTTTTCTTTTGGAATTAAATATAGTGCTGTGGCTTTAAGTTAAGGGATCTTCAAATAAACCTCATTCGCTTGTGTTTTCTATTTCACTTATATTATGATCAAATTAGTTTTACTGGAAAATTATATTATTAAATATTTATTCAAATGTAATAAAAGAAGGGGATCTGTTAATTGCGTGATAAATTAAAACCAGGTCAATAATTTCCTCCTTTCTATTCTCTACCAAAAACTTAACGACAAAAATCTCCAGCCTGGTGCATTTGTCTCAACTAGCTTTTCTTTTGAAGGACAATTTTGTTTACAGAAAATTCATATTTTCTTTTATTTGTTGTTTTTTTTTATTCATTTTGGATGTTCACTAGAATTTAAAGTATATTGAGAATGTGCTTTTGCATTATTATGCCATTACCATTGTATCACTTGAAAATGTTCTCAAAACAACGTTACCGTTTATCGCAATAACTTCTGAGACAATTTATCGTCCAGTGTCGTTATCGGATAACTGGCGATCTTCTTATTTTTCCTCCTGCGATTTAGTTTTTTTTTTTTCATGTAGTTGTGGTCGTTGCCTCTTCTGCTCATCTGCAACGTTACTCTAGATGCTGCGAATCTCCTCTCGGTTCAAGAAGTTAGCGTTTTTTTTTCTTCAGATTCACTCATTTTCCCTGCGCTGGCCATAACGACGCCTCTCCCCTCAGTCTTTCCCCAGCTGTACTTCCACATGATGCGGCAGAGGAAGAAGGTGCTGGGCCACACAGACGACTACAGCAAAGTGGAGTGAGCTGTGCGGCGCTCAGAACGGCTCACATGAGAGGAAAGCAACCAAAACATCCCATAAAGAACAAATCAGTATTTTTAGTTTTCAAACTGCCAAAACCGAACCCTCCCCTCCCCCCGCCCCGTAGATCATCCTATCATCCACACACTTCATTTTAATAATTTAAATTTTTACAGCAATCTAAGTACGTCATACAGACATTATGGATAAACTTTTGTTTTTGTTTTTTTTTTTGCATATTTATGAACAAATTGTGATTACATTGAAGTTTAAAGAAACGATGAGCTGCTCTGTGAGCATCGAGCAGAGCTTGGACAAAGCTAATCTGAACAGAATGATACACTAATCGACCTTTGACCTCCTAATAAACAACACCGAAGTGGAGAGTTGACTCGGATCCTCACCTCCCACTGACTTTTGTTTATTCATTTATTGTCTTTGATCCCCTCGTGGTTTGCTTTAGGCTACTGTAATGTAGAAAGAATGAGTTGGAGCCTAGCACTGAGAGTTGGTGTCTGTAGGTTTTGCATCCTTTGTACAAATTGATTTGATGATTTCCATTTTGTGTAATTTATTGAAAAATTTGACTACATTCCACATTTAGCTCAATAAACTTTTTTGTTTTCCATCCCATGCTTGCATGCTTGTTTTTTCTTTTTGTTTTATTATTATTATTATTTTAATTTTGTGTCTGTTTATTCGTTTGGCTTACGTTATAGTACAGTGCCTTGCTAAAGTTTGCTTTGTGCCAAGGAGAAATTGATGGATCACCACACGGCTGGCCATAATTGTGATGCAGAAGTAATATACGATTACATTTATTTATTTTTTTTTACTTGTGCAATGTATATTTTGCAGAACCACATCCTCCCACAGTTATTAACCAAAACGTTTTAGACTTGTCCCCACATGTTGAGATGAATTCTCCTCTTCGTCTTAACAAATTGGCCCAAGCTCAGCCAGATTGGATCGATCGCATCTGTGAAGATCAATTTTTAGGTTTTACCTTAGATTTTCAATTTGATTGATTTTAGATCTGGTGTGTTCTAACTCATTAACACACACGTCAATCTAAATCTTCACCGTATCTTCACAGTGAAGGTCCACTCCAATCCCCAGTCTAGCAGCTTCTCTCTGTTTGGCTCCATCCAGCCTCACCGTTCCTGCTAACGACGACGTTCCATCTGCATACGGCTTTCTTCTCACCACTCCTTATGTAATTTTCACAAAAATGGCACAAAATCTTGCTAAAATACATTGAATACATTGCTCAAGGGGCAAGAATGCTTTTGCGAAGCACTGTGTAGTGATTCATTTGTCTGCTCTTTCCATCATGAATGGTGTCCTGCATGATCTGACTGTTTCTTCGGTTTATGTTCAAATACCTGGTCCATCTTTGTTTCCATGTTTCTCTTCTGTTCAACGTGATATTTTTGACTGAACTTCCTTTTGTAGGTTTTCACCATTTTGTTTCCTTTTACTGAAGAAGAAGAAGCGGTACAGTTTGGCATAAAAAACAACTGATAGCACAACATGCTGTAGCAAAAAAGTGTTTTAAAATGAGATGAGCTTTGATTATCTAAGACAATTGTAGCCTAAATAAGTGTTGGATGTTTAAATTTGTTGACTTCTATTTAAAAAAAAAAAAGATGACAGAATTGCTTTGCTTAAAATGTGTGGTTAAATATTGAGGTGTGTGAGCTGAAGTAATATTCTCAAGTGAAAAGCTTGTGTTTGTGGGTAAATTATGTCTGGAGTTGATTTTTGAGTTTTGACCTTTCTCTTTTCCGTGAGCTGAAACTGTCACACTTAACGAGCTAACAAAAAGACTATTCAAACTTTCTACCTTTCTGCTATATTTTGTTTTATTTTTATAAGACTGAGGTACACACATCTGATATCTGATATCTAGCCACGTATATGTCTGGAAGTTGGAGTAGGACGTCTGAAAGTTAAGGTTTTAGGTTCCTCAAAGACAACGTCCATCATGCGGTGCAGCAGTGAATCACAAAATGGTTTACAACTGTTTTGGTTTTTTTTATATAATTAAAACATAATTTATCAGTGGTGTCACCCTACTGACCACTCTGTTTGTAGCTTCTATGTTTTCATCTCTGCTGCCGGACACACTGCCGCAGGGACGTGTGGATTTCACACAACAATCGAAAAGCTGGTTTTGTGAAAAGCTGGTAGCCGATCATGCGCGAAGGCAGGAATCTCAGAGCTGTTCCTGTGAATGCAGATGTTTACTCCGTGTGGGTGAACTGAGAGGCCACCGGGTCTTCAGAAAGTATTCTTGACCTTTATTGTTTTAGTCACAATCACAAACGTCTATTGAGTTTTATGTGATAACACAACACAAAGTGGTGCATAATTTCAAAGTGGGAAGAAAATATAAATGTTTTTTAAAAAAAAAAAAGATGTGGAAAGTGTAGTCTGCTAGATTTTACATAGACCAGTGGTAAAAGGGGCTGAATATAAACTTTTTCAGATTTTTTTTTTGATGTATACTTTTTTGAAAATTGTCGTTTTTCTTCTACTTCACAACCATGCACCACTTTGTGTTACTCTGTCGCATCAAATCTGGAGCAGTAACTGCGTGGGAATAGTTTTACAAGGCACTGACTGCTTTCTCTTTGCTGAGGAATATGTTAATGTTTTCAGAGCAAAGCCGACACCATCTTCAAGTTGAGATCTTGCTCTATTTAATTTTTTTTAATGCTGATCTCTCTCTCTAGACCAGCGGTGTCAAACTCATTTTGGTTTTGGGTCAAATCAAGGTCATGAATGCTCTTAAAGGGCCGGTTGTGCCAGAATTTATTGATAAAACCTGATTACAAACTGTTAGAATATCATTACATTCTTAAACAATATTACTGAATATCTTTTCAGTCCCTCCAGGATTTTATGATTCTTTTTGTGATTTTTTTGCAGTAAAAACCAAAGTGTTTGTGGCACTCATTTGGAAATATTTGCGATATTTACGCTCATTTATGACAGTAAATGTGACTTTTTATTACTCGCTGCATAGATCATGGACTATAATCTGACATCAGTTAAGACTGAGGCAGCTGTGTAGTACTAAGAAAGTTTTTGACAATTTTTGAGAAAAATCTGCAATAAACTCCCAATTATTAGCACAAAAAAGTGCTGCGGTTTGTTGAATTTACGTGAATTTCCACGATAATTCTCAAGAAACTGGAGGGACTGATTGATATAATTTGGCAGTAAACAGATAAAAACTGCATTGATTTGATTGAGAACATAATATTTAAGCACACTTGGTGTTTAGAGGGCCCCCATAAAAAGCTACGGTGGGCCAGATTTGGCCCACGGGCCTCGAGTTTGACACACGTGCTCTAGAAAAACAAAGTTTCCTGTATTGCATTCAGATCTCCTTTGTCAGATCAGTTAGCTGTTGTTTCCATTCTCCTTCATCGACGGTTGAGCATGATTTGCCTGGTTTGTTGGAGATACTCGGCACAACACATCTGAAAACTGCATGAAGGCGTTGATGTAGACGCTTCGAACGATGACTTGTCTCATAACCCAAGAAACAAACAAACAAAAAGAAAAAAAATGGGGGAAAAAATAAAACGTAAGCATGGTATTTTTCTTTACATCTGGTTCTGTCGAATAAAAGTTTTGATACCAAACCTCTGCAGGACGTCAGCAGACTGACGGGTATGATCACTGAGTATACATATATATATTTACAATAAACCTTAAACATGGTAAAGCACATTCGCTGTTGTGTTTGTGTTGCTATCATTAAAATTGATAATTGCTGTTGTAATACCCCTCATTATCTGCGCACAGAGAGTGAACGACTGTTTTGTGTGTTTTGACTTAATGTCCCTGTGAGTCACTTTAACAGCATGTAGGAGGAAACACTGCATGTCATACAAGCAGCAAAGAGTCTTTAAATCCATTAACTAACCAGGCTGCTATTCATGAAAAAGAAATGCAGCTGTATGAAAATTAGAAGAGTGGAAAGCCACAGTGAAGGTCCTCTCTTTATATATATTTAGTATATATTAGCCTTTCATGTGAACCAGCAAGTCCAAAGAGGATAAAGTCTTTGTGTTTGAGTCGTCATGGGGAGACGACAGCAAACCTAAGTCTACCGTTTAATGCCCTGTATTCTACAATTCATTCAGGTTTTCCACTCACTTCCAGGTAAACGGATGTAGTAATGCAGACTGATTCTACAAAACATTTTTTTTTTTTTTGTTGAAAGACTGAGCTACTCTTGGGACCTCACTGAATACCAATGTTGTTATGCCAAAAGAGTAAAACAACTGAGAGCAACATCTCTGAAGTGGTAGACAAACACTATAAATGGTAAAGCCAGGTCAAAGTTTCCTGAGGCGTACAAGTTCAGGGATGGGCAATTTTATCACTGTAGTTTGTTTATTACGTCTGTATGTTTTTAGGTAAGTGTATGGGTGCTAATGCATGGGACAGCAATCATTGAAAACGTTCCCATTTCATATTGGCTTCTTCGCTTCTTAAAGAACTGTGACTTAGAAACTGCAAAAAAATATAACCTTTTCATGCATAGTGGTCACTACAACTATCTAAAAGCCATTTTCTTGTGCTTCTTGTGGATTTTTATGTTATAAATGCACACAGACCAGTGAAGTAGACACTAATGCATCATAAAATACACGATCAACTACTGGCCATCAGCTGCAAATGCAAGAAATGATCTTTGTTAAAGCCAATATGGCCGACAGACAAAAACGCATGCCGACCAACCCGGTCCCTCCTTCTGCTGTAGACGACTCTGGCAGGTAAAAATAATATTGTGACATCAAATAAATAAGTAAACATGGCCGTTCAGTGAAGGACTCGACGGTTTCGATCTGTATCTTAAAACTGTGAATCGATCATCTTGATTTTGATTTCGTCACCGACACGATCATTCATGTCGTGTTTGTGGAAGAAAGCCCCAAACACGATTCACGTGACAATTTAATTTCACGAATGAACGAAAGCCTACGAGTTACAAGAGTTTGTAAATGCAAACTCTTGTAAATTGACCGAATGTCTAAAACTGCCACCATAAAATTGAATTTTTCACTTTTCCATCTATTTCCGTCACCTCAACCCCACCAACATCTCGTGTTGCTGCTGACATCTAAGAGAACCAAGCAAGCAAACAGTCATAAGATGAGCAAGAGAAAAGTTGCACAACTCGGACCGAGATCATTCTGTGTCCGATATCTATCTGAGCTCCCAGTTTTTTTTTTATTTTTATTTATTTTTTTATTTGACGGAGATCTGAATGGAGGCCATTGTTCTCTAAAGCCGACAGTGTTTCACTCTGAGCGGATTCCAGAGGGGGCACAAGGAGCACAGCTGGAGGTGAGACGGTCATGGCCGAGACATGCGGCTCGCCATCACATGCTTCCGCTTTATTCTCATTAGCACCTAACATGGGCTCGAACCAGCCAAATGCTTACTTTTCATTCCTAAATATGTGAATAAAGTTGCTAAGTTTCCAATAAGGACGGGTGTTTGGTAGAGTCGAGGCGCATTATGAGGCGCATTATGGAAGCGCGGCGGTAAAATCATTTGACCAGTGTCAGGTATTCATATGGGTGACTGGGCTCACCGCCCAGGGCACCATCGCCTTGGGGATGAGAGATGACCTCTATGGGAAAAAACAAAACAAAACAAACATTAGCTGGCAGTTCCAGTATCTTCACTTGCTTGTTGGCATATCCTGCTAATGTAGACTGAACTGGAGCTTCTTTAAGAACGCAGTGTGAACGTTGTTAAACCTTCATTTTGTTTGTTTGGACGAGTCAGGAGTCACCTTTCACTAAGATATGTGAGTTTCTGGATTATTTATTCTGAAAAAAAAAGAAATGCAGAGCGAACACAAAGCATTTGACTCCTGGTCCACTCACATTAAAGATCGACTTACTTGAAAAGCTAAACTCATACGGACATAAAGCTACAGACTGAAAGATATCTTCAAAAGATCAGTTTACGTGATTCCAATTCACAGCAAAGGTCATCACAAAGCGCCTTATAAGAAAAACAGATTCAATTTCTACACTGAAATACATTAGAACAGATCGGTTCATATTCAGTCACATCCACTATTATTAGATCCTAGAGAATTCAGTCTAACACACCTGGAGGCAGAAGGTTGTTCAGTGCGCGCACTGTTGTGACGGGGAAAAGCAACAACTTCCTCTAGGAAGTACAATGTATGGGATGAAAGCAGACTGTGACATCGGTCTTGTCAGTTTTTGTTTTACTGTTTAGTTTGTTCGATCGTGTTTATTTCGAGAGTGGTCTAAATCTGGAGATTTCCGTTTGTCTCGCCTCTGCAGTAAGGAACAACACAAGACTTGACTAAATGAAGTGTTGAATAACGATTACATACGTTTTTAGTTGAGCGAAGGTTGTGAGAAATGCGCCCCTGCATGGCAACATTAATCCAAGAGCCACCACGGCTTTTGATTTGAATAAATTACCACAATAGCATGACCTGTAAGGCTACTTTCCAAACAAAAATGACTGAAGAATTTTTTCTTGACATTTTTTAAGACACAACCAAAAAGCTTGTTGAAATTAAACAAATACACACTTTAATAAATACCACCTTATTAAAAAAAAGACCATTTAGGAACAGTAGATGACAAATCCAAATATCTGGTTGTAAATTTGAAAGATGTCGCTTTTATCTTTTGCTTTCTTGTGTATCTTCCTTGTGTAATTTGGAAATGTAAAACTGGGTTTGGAATGGGGCCTGTTAAATGTGGCTCGCCCTTGGCCCCGTTCTTCCAGGAATCGCCACTGCGACTGTAAAACGATTAATGACCGAAGTAGTCTAATTTAATACAGGCTTTTTATTATATTAAAAAAAAAAAGGAAAACTGATTTACAATTTAAAAACAGCTGAAGAGCTGAACTGAACTGAAGAGGGTAGAACATCATTAACTAATGAATGAAAAGAGCCTTTTAAGTTTTCAACCACGAACAGGAGACCACTGAGAAAAGTAAAACTGCAGTAGAGTATGTATATATTTTTTTATTATTCTTTTGGAGTTAGAAGGTGTTGACTATTGAGGTCCAGAAACCATCGGAGCGAAGAGGAAAAACATCCGACCCCTTGGTTGGTCCATCATACGTGGTTTTTGCGTGTGCGGGCTTTCCCAACTGCGGGGCCACCGAGTTCCGCCAATTCATCGAAAGGCGTCCGTGGGGGTCGCGCAGCCTCCGGATCGTGGGCGCGTGGTGGTGTGGGGGGGAGGAGGAGAGGAGAGAGACTGACTGGCCCGCGATCCAATAGAAGCTCGCCGGAGAGTGACTCACCCTCTTCCCCTTTCCAATGGAAGCGCGGCGGAAAGGCGGGCCACAGGAAGCACACTTGGTTGAATGATCATCGGAGCGACAATCGGCGGCAGCGGCGGCGGCGGGGATCTGTCTGTTCATTGGGGGGGTGTGGATTTGTTTGTGATGCCACGCTCGGAACGGACACCGACGGCTCTCGCCGGAGGCTGCGGGAGCACGCTCTGAGCACCCGAAGGGCGCCGACGCTCCCTGTGAAATGCTCGCCGCTGTCCGGCTTGCGGATCCACAGCCTGCAGCCCGCCGGACACCTCGGCAGTGAGCGATCTGAGCGGCGATGATGGACAGCTGTTGGTCATCGACTTTGCGGCGTTAGCGGGCTGACAATGAGCTGCTGGCGCGGCGACACACGCTGTGCGGTTGACCACGACTGCCAAAGGAGGACGAGGAGAAGGAGGAGCGGCTGAGCTCTCTCCTCTTTGCTCCCCTGTTGTGAGATGATCGTGATGTTGATGATGATGATAATGATGATGGTGGTGATGATGATGATGATGATGATGATGATGATGATGATGCCTCGTTTTGGCCAAACGTGTGGCTACCGTCAAGGGTGAAACGTTTTTTTTTTTTTTTTTTTTTGCAGAGCACAGGTGCATGGAGATCGTAGGTGCCAACATGCGACCTCGATTTATTTATTTATTTTATTTATTTATTTTTTTGGTTTTGTTTCGATGCTCGTCGCAGGAGGCGACCACAGGAGTACAGGAAGCAGATCGGCCGTAATGGATTCACGGTGTAACTGATGGCGCTGCGCTATGATCTCCGGGGATCTTTCGAGTTGTGTAATGCATTTATTCCATTTACAAGGCGCGCTGCCGTGCAACCTCTCCACGGATGAGCGCTAATTGGGGCCTCGATGATGTAGAGCCAAATCCACCTGGATCCAGCGCTGCTTCCCCCCTGTGACTTGTCATGTTCAATTGATTTCCTTTTTTTTTTTTTACCCCCAAAGGATTGTTTTGGGCCACTTTTTTCAAAATTAATGTTTTTGTTTGTTTGTTGGCATTAAATATGTTTAGATCGTCCCCAAAGATGAAGAGCTCACTTTGTATGAGACATTTAAACCGAGTCAACCTTGTGACTGAATAGTCCCCTGACTTTTTTTTTTCCCCCCCCCCCCTCCCCTCCTCCTCCTTACGTCGTCAGTGGAGCGAAACTTTTCCTGTGTGACTGTTTATCCGTTGTGTCCTCCATCCACAATGTCCAGATCAAACAGCGTCAGCCCGCCCGGACTCGGTGCGCCCGGGCTGAGGGGAGGGACCGAGCACAGGTCAGCCTGGGGAGAGGCTGACTCTGTGGCCAACGGGTGCCCATACTCAGCCAGATCTCCGCGCAACTTGCTCACCCGCACCAACAGCCGCTGGAGGCAGCAGCAGCAGCAGCAGCAGGGGGAGGAGGAGGCGGAGGATGTCGATCCGGAGCGCCGGCCTCCTCCAGGGCGAGCCTCCACAACCGTCAGCAGCAGGGTCAGCTTCAGGTCCCGCTCGGCTTGGCAGGACCATGGCGAGGAGCCGGAGAGCCGCGGCAACAGCAACCCCGCGTCCGCGAAGCGCGCCGACCTGGCCGAGGTGAGACCCAAGTCCGTGGAGCTGGGTCTGGAGGAGCGCCGAGCCAAGTCGCGGAGCGACAACAACAAGGGAGAGCGGGAGGAAGACGGGGTCATGCCGGAGGTGAACGTCTCCCTAGTGGCGTGCTGCGTCAGCGTCATGCACGTCTTCAAGTCCAAGAAGTTCCAGTCGGAGAAGCTGGAGCGGCTCTACCAACGCTACTTCTTCCGCCTCAACCAGAGCAGCCTGACCATGCTGATGGGGGTGCTGGTGCTGGTCTTCACCGTCATGCTGGCCTTCCACTGCTCCGGAGCTCCGACGGTCACCTACGTGGTGGTGTTCTCCCTGGCCATCTTCCTCACGCTGGTGCTCATGGTGGTGTGCAACCGGAACGCGTTCCACCAGGACCACATGTGGATGGTGTGCTACGCCGTGATCCTGCTGGTGATCGTGATCCAGGTGATCGGCGTGCTGCTGGTGCAGCCCCGCAGCGCCTCGGAGGGCATCTGGTGGACCGTGTTCTTCATCCATGTCATCTACACGCTGCTGCCCGTCAGGATGCGCGCCGCTGTCATCACTGGAGTTATTCTCTCCGCCATCCACGTGGCCATTTCTTGGATGTTAAACGGAGTGGACAGCTTTCTGTGGAAGCAGGTACGTGCTCTGTGCGGATAGAGGTTTGGAGAGTTTATTTGTTTTTTGTTTTTTTATGCGCGCGGTTCGTCGTGCGTAAAAAAGAAAACATTAAAGACGCACAGGAATCAAAACCTGCAGCTTGTTGAGCGCCTTTCCACTTAATCATTTCTGTCGTACGGAACAAAGTCGAGAGGAATAAGATGCAGACAGTTTATTGTTTGGAGCTTGGGAATAAAAGTTCTAAAATGAGCAAGGGGTACGGTGGGGTGGGTGGGGAGACGTTTTTAGAAAGTGAGATTTTTGTCGCTCCAGTCATCGGTTTTAACTGGACAGGCAAATAAATGCCTGCAGAAGGGAACAAAGTGATGCTGAAAAGTTTTGATCATCTTCTGTACAGGGAGGCACGTTTCTGCATTGAGGGGAGTGAAAAAAAAAACAACCTCCTTTGTCTTTTATAGAATTGAATCGAAATCCTGATGGTCTGTTTATTTCAGCTTTTTGGATTCAGTGGAATCAGCTTCCTGGGTCATGATCAGAAGAAGCTTTTACTTCACTTTTGCAGAAATTTGAAAATTATTTGAAGGAGATTTTTCTTTTAATATGAGGGATTTGTTTGTCTTGAAACTGGGATGAATTTGAAGTATTAACTCCTTTATTTACTTATATTTTTACAATGTAGTTTAGTATTTATTTTGAGTTGGGAACAGTGATTTAAAAAAAACACTGAGCCTTTTGTTGTGTCATTGTGACATTTCTTATTCAGTTTCTACCAGATTAGTGCTAAATGTGTTTTTTTCCCCTCTATTTTTTGTTTTATTATTGCATGGCTTCTGCGTTTTAGTGAGAGTAAAACTTCAATTTCTTCGTTTCTCTGCTGTTTGGCTCAATTGTTACTTCAGAAGGAGAGCTGCATCTCCATATCTGTCATATTTCTTTTTAACAGAACCATTACACTGTTTGACAAGAGTCAGAATTGCATTCTTTGTGGTCAGAAATATCTTATTGTGCATAAGTTGTGTGATCTAGATTTTAACTAAGGGTAAGAAGAGGACTGCATGTAAGCTTTGCTACTTTTTGTCAGATTTTTTTTTTAAAAAGGAAAGTTTGCATTTGTTTGATTTTCAAAGAGAAGCTCATTCTCAGAGTCTGTACAGATAGTAGC
>NW_015114727.1:91342-92253 GCF_001443285.1 Poecilia latipinna | reverse complement strand
TAAATATCACAAATTGCAAAAAATCATCCAAAAAATCACAAAATCTTGGAGGAACCGAAAAAATGTTCAGTTTTATTATTTAATTTTAAGAATTCATTGATATTTTATCAATACATTTTGGCACAACGGGCCCTTTAAGAGCCTTCATGACCTTTATTTGGCCCAAAACGAAAATGAGTTTGACCCCCCTGCTCCACAGACAGACAGACGCATTTACCATAATAACTGGGGAGAGATTTGATTAGTTTCTTAAATTCAGATGTGAGAGACAACGGAGATTCTGTTTCCAAGAACAATTTTGGAAAACCGAAATTATTCCATCACACTGTTTTACAGTACTGATTTGATTCACAATAACTGAATTAAACCCACAACGTGTCCTGGTTGGGTTCAACTCCTGGTTTCTGTACGTCTGTTCAACAATGTTCAAGTTAAAAAAAAAAAGAAAAAGAGGACCTTCCCACAATGCCTGCCGATTTAAAATTTCTGATTCCAAATTGCTCTCATTATTTGGAAATTGTGCTTGCCTCTTGCTTTGGGGGGTGGGAACCGATGACAGATGTTCTTGTTTTACAAATGTGGTTCTCTAATGAGCTCAGTCGGGCCGGTTTCAGAGGATGTTCTGTTTTTGTCATTGTCCCTCTGCTGCATGTCATAGCGTCCCGGTACTCCTGCTGGTGTTTCAGTAAGCACTTCTCATGGCGAGTAGACAGATGCTGACACATGCTGGTTTCATTTACCCCGCTCCTTTTTTTTTTTTGAAGATGCACTCAGTGGAAAAGTTGACTTTCTCCAGCTCATTGTGTTCTTCTTACCCTCAAACTGCTGCACCCTTTGTTGTTTGCGCCTTGCTGTAAAACGGCTTGCCACTTTTGCAGGCCTTGTTTTGTTTTTTTTTTTTTTTTTTTTTT
>NW_015114727.1:38855-87657 GCF_001443285.1 Poecilia latipinna | reverse complement strand
AAAAAAAAAAAAAAAAGAAAGAAAGAAAAAAAAACTTTGTTCTCGTTTGTGAGCCATTCAGAGATGGTGGCCTCACATATACCAGCGGTGCTTTTCAGTAGCAGTGCTACATTTAATAGTCGCGTGTAAATTTTTTATTTATTTATTTTTTGATTACACTACTTTTGGAAGTCCAACGTGAAACTTGCTTCGTGTACAGCACGTCGTTATTTCAAATCCCAACAAAAGCAGCGAGTGCGTCTTTATTGCAGGGGACATTTAGTTAAAACGCCTTTTTTAAAAACTCAACGAAGCATCCCTCCGTCTCAATTATCAAAGGATCTTCTGCACTGTAAACTTGCAAAAGAATGTGTCAATTAGCGGAAAGCCTGGAGTTTCACTCTTTGTTTTGTTTTCGAGGTCTACTGTTTGGTTACGTAAGCAAAGTCCAGGCTGGTTTATGGTGTGATTGTGTGGACGGCGGCTTGTGCTTGTGTTTCCAGCGGAAGCCACGCTGGTCTTCATGCGCTGACGTGGGAACAAACT
Organism: Poecilia latipinna; assembly: GCF_001443285.1. Classification (NCBI taxonomy): domain Eukaryota; kingdom Metazoa; phylum Chordata; class Actinopteri; order Cyprinodontiformes; family Poeciliidae; genus Poecilia; species Poecilia latipinna. The sequence goes on along the minus strand of NW_015114727.1, from coordinate 87,132 downwards.
GCTGGATTTGTTGTTGTTTTCATATCTGATCTCCCCTCCTCGTTCACTCAGAACCTTGTTGCTTGTCGGTAGTTACTAAAGGTTCAGTGTTTCTTATGCTTTCCTTATCATTTGCATCTTTTTCAGTTGCATTTTCTGTTGATTTTAAAGCTTTTCTCCCCTTTGGGAGCACTTCCGTTTCTGAACTGTAGAGGGAGCTGTGTTTGGTCTTCGGGGTGAATTTGGAGAGTCCAGTTTGGAGCTAATTCAGGTTTTGGTATTGTTTTTGGTTTATATGAACAGTCATGAAATATTTGTCACATAAAGAAACATGAATGAGTTAAGATATAGAAAACAGTTTTTGTCCATTATGGTTAAGAGAAAATATTTTTTTAGATTATTATTATTCTTTTCTTTTCATATTCATGTTAATTCACAGATTCAAACGCTTATCCATGAACTGGATTTTGAGGGTGATCGTGTTCATATCTGTGAGTATAAAACCGATTCCTTACTCGGTACATGCTAGCAGACCAGCAGCCCCAGGATTCTAGAGGTAATGGGTTTTCTGGCTGCCTAATTGTGCTGCTTGTAATGTGTGGAAATTCAAAACAGATGCCCATAGTGTCTGTTTTTTTTTTTTGTTTTGTTTTTTATGTTTACCCACCTTAGAGTCATGGCACAATAATCTGTTTTTTGACCAGCTTCTGAACGCTTAAGATTTTTTTTTTCTTTCATAATTTGTCCTCATCCTCTATGGAAGCTTCCAAATACTTGCTTTTTAACTCAGCGGGCTCCTGTTTCAGGTATTTGATGTGAAATGAGCGTGGATGTAGGCCAGCTGAGGATGTCTTCAATAAACCGGCGCTGACGCATTCTGCTGCATATTCAGAAAACTCGCCTCTGTCTTCCTGTAACTTAGCAACGGACGGTATGTCACACAAACGCCGACCAACTTTTTCTTTTTTTCCCCAGCACCGGTGTGCTCGTACTTCCAGGCTTACGCCGTTTTATTATTCTGGCTCAAACAGAGGAAAAGGATTTCAGGGAAAAAAAAAAAGTATTCAGCTTATCCTTTCTCTCGTTTTTCTAAATAAATGTTTTAAAAAATGTGTAAAAAGTGCTAATAAATATTGCAAGTTAAAAAGAATGTGCTTCAGCTACGATCTGAAAAGTGTCTTTTTCATATAGGTGTCTAAAAAACTAAAAACAAAGCTTCGATCCTTCGATCAGGTTTTACATTATTGTGACCGGCTGCTATCGATATCGATGCTTGGACATGAACTGATTTAGCTTTACATGAGCGGAGCCCATCATCCCGACAGGAAGCTGCAGCCACCAATACGGTCTCTCTGTTAATGTCACTGTGAATGTCATTGTAAATGTAAAAAAAAAAAAAAATCTAAATTTTCTTTAGGGAAACTTGAGATTTGCTAGTTCCCAGTCGCATATCGGCTAATTCCACAATAACGTGTGCTTGTGCTGATGCACTGACGACAAGAATCCTCACATGCACAGAAAGATCAAATTTGTCTCACCATTTTTATTTTTATTTTTTTATTTATTTTTTGGAGTACATTTTAATTTTCCACTTGTCCCCTTGCTTTTTAGCATCTAAAACCTTCCGAAACCCGGTGTAAATGATTGCTCTGCTGTTGCTCTGCATCAGCAGAAAACTGATCTGATGGTGAAATGTCAAACGGGTGAATAGTTTCCACGTTGTGTTTTTTCACTGAGCAACACTTTAGTCTTGCACCAGGGACATCTTTTGCTCCGTTCTCCTCATCTGCCATCCATTCGCATTAATTAGTTTGTCTCCTAAGTTGAAATTCCAACTCATGGAGAGATTATTTTCAGGGGAAATTTATAAATTGTGATATACATTCCCCCCAAACCTGCAATCAATCGGTTTAGTGTGGTAACTCTTCTATGGGTTAGTAATCCACTCGAGCTGCAAGCCACAGCTCAAATTAGATTTGCGATGTTAATGTGGTTGCTCTCTCTCTCTCTCTCTCTCTCTCTCTCTCTCTCTCTCTCTCTCTCTATCTATCTATTTTTTACACTTTTATCATCCATGTAAATAAGACTACTAATCTTCATAAAAAAAACATCCCCAATAAATATGTAGACCAACTCAGCATTATGTGACAACTACACATTTAATTTGTCAGCAGCTGTTTATTTTATGTCGGGTCTGACTGGAACATTAGCGGCGGTGAAGAAGAGCACTTAACTCAGATTTGCAACAACACGTCCATTAAAAAAAAAAAAAAAGACAAATGCATGTTTGTCCTGACAGTTGATAGAATTGTGAGTTAAGCTTAGATGTTTTTCCAGCCCTGCTGTGCATCCTTAATGGGACAAAAATCCTAAAACTAGAAATTAACCTGTTTTAACACCGCAATATTTCTGCAACATCTACTGATAACTGAGTGCAGGACACTGTTGGCACCATCTGCTGTAAAAGCCTCTGTATTTTTGAAACAATGCGCTTCTCAGTTAACTCCTCACATTCAGGTTGAGGGTGTGTACAGTATATCGGCCTAAATACTAGTAAATATCAGAAAACCGTCAATCCAAAGTCGCTTTACTCTGGGATTGGCTAGAAGTCGGAAGTAAACCGTACATCCAGGTCGATTTTTAATTTCCAGGCATCTTTAGCTCGTGAGTCAGAGGGCAATGCTTTAAGGCTAAAAGAAACTGTGTGAAATTCATCCATTTTTCTATGATATTAAACAAAACATAGGATCCACAAAAGCTTTGAGCTCTTACAAGGGGCCTGAACTCTTTATTTGGTCATAAAACATTGTCCTGTCACGGTTCTGTGCAGCACATCAGGATCCTGGGAGCAGCAGTGTTACCTTATGTGATGTGTACACCACACGCACACGCATGGCTTGATTAGCAGAGAATCAGAAGGAAGAGTGGCTACGCCGGCTTCACGCCGGGGCTACAACCTCATCACATCCACATCTGACTCCCAACGGCCTTCATAAGCCTCTGAAGTGCTACGTGCATCAGGTGCACACCTCCAAATTGTGCACACAGGCTGGACGCTGGAAGACTGACGGATGTTGAGTCGTCCAGAGTGAAACCACAAATGCAAAACGTTCTTGACAAAACCACTGAGGAGCACACTTGGCTCCATACGCAGAGATAAAGAGGTCGAGGGAAAACGTTATTAGCACAATGTGGATTTTATTATAATTTTGCGGTAGCTGCCATATGATTCCTTAAAAAGAAAACTCTGAACCTTGGTGTTGATCTCCTCCCACCTATTTTGTACGTCGTATCAATTATCCTCACTGCACAGAGAGCCGTTCCTGGATGAAGAGTTGCAACAGATTGCTGTGATACAAAACCTCTTCATCTGCAGCTTCATCTTCTAATGATTAAAATGTTGATGGTATTTCCAGACTCAAACTGATTTTGGAGGCGTAGAAACCTGAGATTTTCCAAGTTTGATGTTTGATCGGCCTTGGAGATCTGATATTGTCCCGTAACTCGTTGAACTCATTATGTTACAATGCGATGCTCAACTGGGAAATCCTCCGTCTCGTCTTTAATCTCTAATCCAGCATGTCGCCTAACAGACTGGTGATTAAAAGCTAATATATTTTTTGCAATTTCTGTCCTGAATCAGCCCTGAACTGAACATCATGACCTCATCTGGATTGTTTGTGTTCTTAATGGTGATATAAGATGAGTTGGGGTTTTTTGTGCACAGTGAAATTATATAGAGGCTCTTTAATGGAGTCACTGGTTGAAAATACAGAGCTGGGAAATGTGCCTAATGTGCCACTTGTATGTTTTTGTTGAGCAAAACCATTCACTTCTCAGAAAGGTTTTAAAAGCCTTTGCTATGGCAACGGAGGACCAAAACCTCCTGTACTTGTGTCCTTTCATCTGTTTTATCCTGCTGTCATCCTTTATTCGCTTTAGTTATTGTCATTGGATTGTGACTTTGACCAAGTCTTGTTGAGTAGCAGTCTACATCATTATAGTTGGGGATCTTATAGCGGTATATTTTTAGAGTGTCACAATTGGAGTCACTTCTTTTAAAGTTCAGAAATTACGTTGGGCCATGAAGACTCTTTCGATACGGGTATGGAGTTCTTGACCACCACGACTATTTCACCTCCCAAAACCGATAATGTACTGGAAATCATCACACACCAGAGGTTCATGTTACTCCCAACTGCGACACTCTACCTTGCAGGCGGTGGGCTCAAGTAGAGAAAGATTCCTGTAACCTGCTTCAGATGTCAAGGATTTACCCCCAGGCTCTTGATGTCAAGGTCATCACCCACAGTTGACACGAGGAGGGGGCCCCTATCGCCGTAGTCGGTGGTAGATTTCCCAACACCTGTTGTGAACCGTCCCTGAGATCAGTGACTATCTCTTAAATCGTAGAGGTAAAGGAAAGCCGCTCCCTTCCGATGAGGCCTTTTCCTCGAGTCCAGGAGTTTAGGTATCTTGTAGGACGATGAAGGAGGTGAACAGATTGAAGAAATGCGTGGACTGCTTTAGTCTGTTGTGGTAAAGAAAGGCCGTAGGCTTGTACCTGGGCTCAACCTTAGAGGTGAGGTCAGGGGCACAATCCTCTGGGTTGTAAGCGTTGGAAAAGAAAGCAAACAGCAGCAGGCGTACTCCTCTACTCTCTGCACAGTTCTCAGTCTCCATAACAACTTTGTTAACAGCCACACATTGACTCAGGCTTCTATGGCAACAGAAGAATACCACGTGAAACTCTTTAACACGATATGTAGGTCTTTCTAATGCATTTATTGTGCTGTTGTGAAGATGTTGTAACCAGACTGGAGAGGCCTTTTCATCAGACGTCTCTTCTTCATCAGCTTGACCACATTTTAAGTGCGTTTCTCTGATCACATGTATAATAAAGCTTTTACTCTCATGGTATCTACTATCCACTGTCTTACTTTTCAGTTTGTCAACACATGATGAACCTGCAGGTTTCTTTGGATTGCATTTGTTCTCTCTTTGTGTTTCCACGTGTCACGGTGACACTGCTCGGGTCGACTCTCATTTGAGGAGAAATAATTTTGAGCTACTTTGCTTTTTCATAATTGCGCTGACCTACAAAACGTCAGACGGCTCATCTTTCAAAAGCCTTACCTTTTCAGATTATTATTCCTCCCTCACCTAAATGTTCCTGACATCCTCAGCAGGTTTGTTTTGTTTTCTTTTTTTTTCCCTTTCAGTAATGGTAAGTAGTATGAGTGACGGTACTTCACAAACAATAACCAGTTATCCAATCTACCATACCAGCTTAAGCATTTATTTATTATTAATTATTAATTATTATTATTATTATTATTATTCAGGGGAGTTTTACTGTGACTACCTGGCTTATTCTTTCTTTTTTTTCCATGTCTGTTGTTTGTGTTTGTGGTTGTTTTGAAGCTTCATGAGGGCCGTGGTTCCAGGACCTTGAGAACAGCTGGTCATATGCCGTCCCGCTTTTAGTTTCTCCCTGCAGGACTCCTAGCATGAGACCGCTGACACTGTGGTCTCATTGTGTCGGCTGACAAAGCTTAGCTAGTTCCTTCATGTGTTTTCTGAGGGGAAGTCCTTCTTAGTATAAGCAAGAAACTGTCATTATGAGCTTAGTGTACAAATGTCTGGAAAAGTTATCAAATAAATATACTGCCCCCACCCCTCCACCCATATATCAGTGTCGGATTTGGAGGGCAGTTTTAGTTGTTCGTGTGGTGATAAAAAAAAAGTCAATGTCCAGAGTGTGGAGGTGATCTTTGCAGGCATTTTCTACATCTGGTAAAAAAAAACGACACACTCACACAAAGGCTATATTGCAGTATCAAAGTATGCCATGGTTTGATCATTGTGCACTGTCAGTGAGCTGGCTGAAAGAAGGCTACCACTTTTCCCATTGCTTAAAAGAATACCATGAGTCAATTGAATAGAAACCAATTATTTTTTTATGTAGTCTGTGCAGTTTGTTGCAGAATTTATAGAAGAGTTTGTAATATCCAAGGGTGTGCGCCACAAATCACTAGAAGAACTAAACTCTGCAGTAGTTCCAGTAGACTACTCTCTAACTTTTCAGACTTGACTTTGAAATATATTTATTGGGCTTGATTTGTTCATACATAAACTTTAATTTCTGAGGAGAAAAATAGTGTTTCAACTGCTTTGGATCGGAAAACAGGAAGACCTCACAAGTTATCGGAGAACATTCACTAGCAGGAATGTTTTTTTTGTTTTATTTATATTTACCCCAATGAACACCTCCTACAGTTGCATTATTGTCATTCTGCAATCATGTTTCTCAAACCTTCAGAACTAACGTTGATGTTGACTCTTATCTTTTAACAGTGGAGAACAGGGGAGCCAATGCATTGCCATGTCATCACTGGTTCAGTTTTCAACAGGTGACATAATTCTGCTCCCACTCTGATTGCCCTACCCTGCTACACTTCTGAAACTTTTTGAAATAAAACAGCATCGTTGCCTGTGTTGTAAACCTAAAGGTGCAAATGACTGAATTAGCTTTCTCTGCTACTACATAAAAATTTGTGAGTCTAAAGGCACTGAGATAAAAAGACCTTTCTCCAGCACCTTGTTTGGACAGACGGGTGCAGCTGCGTAGGAGCAGTCTGCAGAGCCCGGTTCTGTGAGACGCTCTGCATCAACACTCGTCATGCTATCCCACATGTCACCTATATGTTACTGAAACCGTGGCGTCGCAGTTGTCGTGTCGTTCCGAGTTCACACTCTGGAGTCCGTTCTACACCGTTCTGCTTGTTTTCGTTGGAAGCAGTATATTAATTTCAGCTCTGATTGAACCGAGTGCCCACTTGGAGTGAAACTCCATTTCAGCGTTAATATTACAAATATGCTTTGGTTCTGTTCCGACTCTTTGACTTAATTTGTATTGACTTTGGCCTTGAGAAACTGAGCCCTTTTTCTGCTCACTAAATATGACAGTGTTAATGCTCTCATGATGCACTCCCACTTTTTTTTCTTTTATTTCCACTGCTATGCAAAACATTAAAATATTATAAGAGGCTGCTTTAAAAAACCCTGATCTTATCTGTACAGTAAGAACAGTATTTATGATTTTACAATGTCATAATCCTGCCCATCCATATTTGGAGAACCAGCAGAATAACCAATGAGAGATGCTTCTCTCATAAATGTCAGATTGATTGAACGCTACTTGGTCTGAAACATTGTTTGTAGCTTATGCTTCAAATGATTGTAATATTTATTTGCTCTTAGCAAAAGACATGACGAGTCTCATGATCGTGTTACTGACTCCTTTTTAAACGCGACTCTTATTAAACCCTGGTGTGTTTTTCATGCGTTACTGATGGGTTAGTCTCATAAATCACTACTTTACCGAATCACCTTTTTTTTTTTTTTTTTGGAGTTCAAGCTACAAAACTTCCAAGTGTATTTCTCCACCAGCTTTCTACATCGGATGCAGAGCCTGAAATTTCAAGTTCAAGCTCAGACTAGATGGAGAGCATCTGTGACCATCAGTTCTCAGGTCAGGGTTGTCGTTTGGTGCCCGTCTCCAGCGAGGCGGGGTACGACCTGAGCTCGGTTCAACAGCTATGTCAATGCACTCCATCCAGAACATGCAGCCGCCTTCTGGATTTATATTTAGACTAACTTACACAGTTTACTATTAGCTGATTTCTAGAGAAAATGGGCTGAACTGCACCGTAGTTTGGGGTCTCGTAGTGAAGGGCGTTAATTATCAAGGCATACCACTCATAAAGTTGTATTCGCCATGTATCGTTTCGCTTTCTCTCTTGAGATGATCTACTTTGTATTGGTCTGCCACATAAAGTACCAATAAAATATTTACATTAAGGTCGTATGATGAATAGTTTTGCATGAGACTGGTATGTACAACACAAACTGGCAGCTGTTTGCCTCTCTTAGTTCTCAGCATCCTTTTGTTCTTAGAAGAAAAGGATGCCGTTTACAATGTTTCAAACTGTAAACGTCCCCACCCTGTTTCGACATCATCCAGCAGGCTGTCACCGTTTCCAAGTCTTGCATATTCAAGGCAGATAGAGGTGGAAATCGCAAATGAAACAAAATTTTAGCAATCAAATGAGCAATCCTGCTGTCTGATGAAACTTCTCCATGCTTCTTTGTAAACTCACAGTGGATTCTATAAAACCACAGTGAAGTTTCAATAATTTATCACATCGCCCGCTGCCAGTTGTTGGCGAACCTGCTTCAAGCGCTGCAGACAGAACTTGTTTGGAACATTTCCTGCAGTCCTGTAGTTCTCGTCTTGGTTCAAGGCTTCTTTCTTGTTTACCTGAGATGAGATTCTGACAGGACATTTGTCTCGAGTGCCTGTTTTGGTGCAGAGACGGATTCTCCTGAATCTGTTCACAGCTTCCTCCTGGTCCTTGTTGCCATGCAACCGCATAGCTTAGTAATCATCAAATTATTTCTTTTGATCAGGATTTGTCCTTTTCTACTTGAAGTACAACTTGTGCTTTACCCTAAGACTGACCTCCCTAGCTGGAGAGAACTGTACCTCGGACCAAAAAGTGATTGTAAAAAAAAAAAAAAATGACGACAACAGTACATAATGTAATCCAGAAAAAAAAAAAAAAAAGAGGACTTGATGTGTTGCCTGTCTGCAGGCCTGTGCCATATTTACTTTAATTAGTGGAACCCTGCTTGCTGCCAGTACCAAAGGGAGTGCTTCCTGGTATCATATGTACAGGCCCGCCTCATAATCGGTGAATCAGAAGTACTCCATGGACAGAGACAGTAAATCTCCCCATGGCTGGTCATGGCTGCAGCTGGAACAGAAAGTGGATACCGGATTCATCCTCATGAATATAACCTGGATTATAATGTGTGTGTGTGTGTGAGTGAGTGTGTGTCTGCGTGGGTGGGCAGCCTCATGTCTGAAACCATTAGAATGCATGAAATCTCAGGAAGCAATTAGTCCACGCTTCTTGGCAGTATCTAATGAGTTGTTCCCCTTCCACCTGGTCATATTCTGTGCTCTCCACTTCAACCAAAACTCATGATTGATTGGTCTCAGTAGATCCAGGACAAAGTTGTATTTTATTAATAGGAAATGAAAATCATTTGTTGCTTACCAAGCAATAAGTAAGACATCGAACATGTTCACTCTCTCCCTGAAATGACGATCATTGCGATGACTTCCTGAATGCACAGTTTCAGAAAAGATCAAAAGCTTCTTAAAGAGACAGAGGCCCAATTTCAAGGTGTTAAAATTACAAAGTCAACTTTCTTCTAAGCCATGTTTGATACATAGTTGCTTGATTGCACTATAAAATGGGACTATCCGGCTGAGAAACCCGTAATGCTGCCCCTTTAATAACATCTGTGGCCTTCTTAGCCTGAAGCTCCAATAACCCCCTCCCTCCACTAAACAATCTCAAATATGAGTGCAGGTACTTTATTACAAAGTCCAGTATCAACAAAAGAAGAAAAGCTCGCCTCTGTCAACCTGAGTCGTGTGTGCAGTGCCATGAAATGAAATGAGCCTCTGTGCATGTCGCATGTCTTCTCCTCACATGCTGTCGTTATGGAGGTGGCGTGTGGAATCCATTGAGCTCATTATGTTGTCGTTATGCAGATTCTAGGATGTAATTTCATTATCATCGCTAACGAATGCCAATCTTTGGTCTGGTCTGCACATCATTAAAGGCTAGACATGATAGAAATCCTGCTTTGCCATTAAACAAAACTATTCTCTAGTACATGCACATTTACTGGTGACTCATCAGCAAGATGAGGGTCAAACAAAGTTCACTTAGTGTGGTATTTATAGGGCCGATTGTGCAACTCTGCCCTGTGATATCTTAGGTAAAGACTCAGATCTTTTACCCAAAATGACCACAAAGCTTATTAAAGGTTACCTTTTACAATATCATAGAAGAAGAACATATCGTTTACCCGTCTTTAAATTTAATTCTACGAGAAAAAGATACTCTTCACCGTATTGTGAGGAACATGTAGAGATGTTAAGATTTGTTAAACTCTATTTATGAAAATAAATGGATGTTTTTCTCTAAAATTGTTCGATTCTCATTTCGTCTTGAATCCAGGATTATATCATCCCACCCTATTTTTAAAGTCATGCATATAAACATTCTGCATGTGCACATTTGAAAAGATTGTCATGTGCTAAACAAGTTGAGTAAATGCAAAAATATGAAACGACTGCACATGTTTCCCCTCTTATTTATAAATCACTTTACATCTGACAAGCAAATCTCAAAGAAGACAGTTTAAAACACAAAGTGATAAATAACAAAGACCGTATCAAATCCACTTTGTTCGACTGAATCATGGTTGTAAAAGTTTTTTTTTTTTTTTTTTAGACTGTTGTCTGCTGTATTTATTCTCACAGGATCTAGATTAGAGTCTCTGCACATCTGCTTTTTCCCTCCCTTTTTTTTTATATTTAGAAAGGATCTGTTGCATGGAGCTAAAGCAGACTCTTAAATTACACCGGGTCCGGATCAGGAGAGAGCAGAGCCGAGCGTCTTTTGGCTCTGAGGTTATCGTTATCCTTTGGCTGGTTGTCAAAGAGCAGACTTATCCCCTGGGATCCCTGGGCAGCGATGTGTTGTGACCGCGGAGCAGCGCAGCAGAGGAACTCTGGCTGTGATAACGCCGCCGGTCTCCACCGTCCCGCCTTATATGGACGGTGCCGGAGAGCCGCAGCTGCCAAACGGGCTTAGCCGGATACGGCTGCTCACGAGTCACAGGTCAGAGTTAAGTTGTAGCTGTCATCCTCATGAAGCCACCCTGATCCAAGTTATGCCTTGCAAGCGGAATCAAAGGCGGCACAGTTCCGGTGAAGTCGTCTGTTGCCGGAAGTGAAGGTTTTTGTTGGAGCCTCTGGATTTATAAAGAGCTTTATTTATTTATTTACTTGTTGGGGGTTTTACTCCACCTGGTATCTTATTTTAACTTGCCTCACATCTTTGTAAGTAAATGGTTTCTAGTCCTCATTAGATATGTAATGCATAAAGGTTTTTCCTGCGTATTTTTTTCCTCCATTCAATCTTTCTTTTGTTGAAAAGTGGAAAGGCTAAGAACAAGGTGAATACAGCTTTGTTTATAATTATGGGTCTCTTGGTAGGCAAATGATTGAGAAATGACTTATAAAGGGGAATTTTAATTGTTCATCAAAGGGAGGCAAAGGGGGAATAACGTAAAATCAACTTTTTAAAGGAGTTTTTACATCTAGAGATTTAGTATTTGTATATTTCTTCATTTAAGCTTTGGTTTAATGTTATTTGTTAGTTTTCTTGGATTGTTCAGTTCCATCATTATTTTATGTGACTCATTTAATTTAGGTGAGCGTGTTTGGTGTCTTCTACTAAAACAGTTTTTAGCTGATAAAACGTGGACACCAGTTTTCACATGCAATTTTTACTTTCTTATTGTGACTTCTGCTGAAAGAATCATTTCTTGGACTCTGTTTTTTCCCTCGGGGAATACTTGATGTTTTTGCGTCAAATGATAAAAGGCTCACGAGGAAATCCTTTCAGAGGTCTAAAAACTGGGGAAAACCGACACTAATTATGAACTCTGAAAGCCTCGCTTATTTTCTTCTCCAGCTTGTCTCCAATAAGTGTCTTTTTTTCCCCTAAAATTTATTTTTTGTGTTAGTTTGGAGTTTTCTTCAAATAACACTGTCATTATTCTACCTTATTGGCTACATTTCACTAAACACATCCAGTTACACTTCAATGAGGTTAGAGAAATTGTGAAAATTCAAGACTGTAAATACAAAAGCAATCAAAACACAAAAAAAGATTTCCAGGCATGTTAGCATTCCTGCCTGTGATTAAAGGCAGGAAGACTTTAAAATCAATTCATATCCACTTACAGACAATTATTGTTGAAATACTGAATGAACTGTTTGCAGTGTTTTGGATTATTTGAACATCTGAGTTCAGGCGTGCAAAACAATGTAGATATAGATTTCTAGTTGTAAGTCTCCTTGCTCTGGCATTGAATCAAATGATGACACGTTAGAAGGTTTATTTTAAATTGAGCTGCTAGGAAAAGCTGTCACCGTCAAACAACCATTCGAAGTGTTTTGGTTGGCCCATCTGCATATTTTAAAAGGTGCTTAGAGAGTAAACCGTCCATGAAACCGGCCAGTTGTAGCTGCGATTCTGTCCGACGGCCCTCCGGTTTGTTTTGGCTCGGTGCTGAGGAAACCGCGGCGTGGGCGTGTTTGATCACTCAGAACATGTCCGCTGGCCCCCCAGTCTGGCTATCAGACACCCGAGCGCAACAGACGGGCAGACGCAGAACATCACAAAGCCGGTGTGGATTAAACTGTGAACCGAGGAGCTGAGTGCGAGGCATGTGACGCACGCTCATAAATTCAGGCCGAGGCAGGACACCTATTCAGTTCTCCCGCATCTTTATTTTCCTGCCAGATATCAGAAATTCACTAGTGCCACGGCTAACGACAACAAAATGATACCGAGCTGATAAACATGGAAATTAGAAGAACCTCAGCGGTATTTCTTTTGAAGTCCATCATAAAATATTCAAAGCAAAACTGCTCACTCTGCCAGAGGCGGCCGTGCTGTTTCAAAACTGGACTGACTTGTTTTGGTTATATATCTGATTTCCCCCCACTCCAAACATCCTTAAAAAATTCACTTTTGTGTTTTTACTCTCATCTAAACCCAATATAAAACATCTTTCCAGTTCAGAGAGCTTTTCCAGGAACCAGGGTTGTTTCCTGAGACCTTATTTTCCCACCGCATCTTCTTGGATAAAAACAGATTGCCGTGGTCCAAATGTGACCCCTGGAATCAGATGTTTAATTTTATGCTGGAGCTTTGGAGTGAGGATCCTACCCACCTTCGATTGGTTGAATTTTCACAGCATTATTTTTCAGTCGCACTCCTCTGCAGGCCACTTAAACCCTGTTCCCTGTTTTTACATGTACTAGCCAAAAATGTTTCGGGGTTTTTATTGGAATTTTATGACCTAAACCAAAATAGATTGGTGGATTATTGTGAAATGAAGTCAAATTAAATGATTTCCAAAAGTCAATCGCAAATACGAGTGTGTTGCCTCTAAGAGCAAGTTGACCTAGCACGTAAATTACACACAGGTTGAGTGTATTTGGGCAAAGTGCTTCTGAAGGCAATTAGCTGGACCTTGTTTTATTTAGGGTACTTTAAATACTACTTCCTTTAGGTTCATAATTATGTGCTAGCAATAAAACCAGCTGAAGTTTGCAGTTGCAACGTGAGATTATGTTGAATAATACAAAAGGGGATATTAATAACCCTCCAGTCTCTGTAATGTTTTTGGGTTCAAACGTTTCGCTTTAGAATATCATTTATTTTGCAAGGCACAAATAAAAACAGCCATGACCCTGGAGGAATGAGTTTTGTTTGCTGGTTTTTTTTTTTTCTTTCTTCCACAGACTGTTTTATTTCTGTGCTTGCAGCCATCTGTCACGGCTGCTTATTCGGAGGGATATTTGTTTGCTTTTTAAAGAGATGTTCATCTCTGCTCTTCCACGGACACCATAGAAAAGGAAGTGTGCAACAGTGATGTGCATTTCAGCACGCCGCACCTTTTGCATGGATCTTGGGGCGACTTTACATAAGGGCCTTCATAGAGTTGAAGAGTTACGGCTTGCAACTTTCTCTCAACATCGGCTGACATCATTTGCTTAAACTGAACTGCCGTCCAAGCGGATACGACGAACAGCCAAATGGAGATTAAGGGTTCAGAGTGATAATGTGCTCTTGGATGAAGATTCAGGATTGCAAAAATGGAAACCAGCCATAGACTGCGCAATCAAGCAGTCCTTGATTGCATTATTATTTCTTCGAAAGAGGGAGAATTATTTTTGTTCTCTTTCGATCGACAGCTATCCGGTTTCTCTGAACGCCGTTTGAGGTTTTTCCTTGGACTTTTGCTGCTTTTCCTCTCGTCTTCCGTCCAGATGTTGCTCCAGATTTTGCTCCTGAACACGAGAGAATGTTTGACGTCGTGTGTTCAGGAACTGAAAGTTAAGTGGAGAGGTAGAGTTTAAATGGAAACGTAATAACCCGATGACGAGAGTTCATCCAGAGGCTCGATCAGAGAATTGCCCTCAGAGAGGCCTTCATATACTCGCTTGCAGAAACGTTACTCAAATTAGTTGTATTTTTCATCCAGTTCAGTTCCAAATTTAGCTGCATGGACCAATCATGTTTCTCTAATTGGGGTCAAATAAATAGCAGAGGAGTTGTGAGATTCACGTGCAGCATCAAAGGGTCAGACGAGGCATGCCTGGCATGTTGTGTTTGAGGCTTGGTCCTTTTCCCACTGAGCTAGCTCTCTCTCTTGACGAGCCTTTTCTCTCTTACACACTTCAACCACTTGTTTTCTTTTTAATAGGAATGACCGATACCGCCTAGTATCTCCAGTTTCATCTGCAGAGGACTCTTTTCAGCGGCATTAAATGATGTTGGAAGGAGATGCAAGACGCGCGGCGTTCGATCGGTTGGTGCACGGATTAAAAAGTGCTAAATATAATAGTGATGAACTGTTGAAACACCTCCTCTGTCTGGCTTTGTGCCATCGCCAGGATCTTTCTTTTCTTTTCTTTTTTTCCCCCGTGTTGAACGAAGGAGGAGTGATGACGGGGGAGAAAGCAGCTGGTTTTCCTAAATGTAGAGGGAAAGACGCGAGCTCTGAGGAAGAGGCAGTGATCCGTCAGTATCATCAAGGTTTTGCTTTCTGATTATTCAGTGAAAGGATCAGCGCTGCCAAAGACGGGGAGTGATGAATCGTCGGGTTGCTTTGCAATAAAACTCGCTGAAGTTTGCGGTTGCAACATGAGATTATGTTGAATAATACAAAAGGGGATATTAATAACCCTCCAGTCTCTGTAATGTCTTTTGGGTTCAAACGTTTCGCTTTAGAATATCATTTATTTTGCAAGGCACAAATAAAAACAGCCTTGAGTGCAGCAGGTTCCAGCGTTTTGATGTTGCTGCAGCAGCAGCAGCAGCAGCAGTCGGGGTTCAGGAGAAGAGTTGGCATATTTTTTTATGACATGATGATTAAAATGAATTAATGCTGATGTATCAAGATAAGCATCCTGCTAACGTTGTGCATCTTTTAAGTCTGACTCTTTGATTGTTCTGGTAAATTACTAAATAAAATAACTTAAATGGATCTAAATGAAGATCTCCATCATGTGTGTTTGTCGGGTTTTGTTCCTGAAAATAAGACCAGGATGGACATTCTTAAGGGATTGGAAAGCCCTCAAAAAATATGAAAGCACCTCTTTTGGAAGATGTTTGTTTCAATTTTAATTTTTAAGTACAGAAATGCTTTTGCAACTTCCTGGTTGTTTCTATTTGCTCCTACTATATTTGCATATTATGTTATTATTTAATTATATTTGTTTATTTTTATTTTTTGCACTGCCTTCAAGAGTTGCTATTTTTCAAACTTTGGCTGCGAAATCTTCTCATACGACGACTATAGTAGAAGCTTCTAATGTATGTGCTTTATGTGAACGAAGCGTCAAAGCAGTGTACTGGTTGTGCTGTCATCAAACTAGTGAAATTCACAGCTGATAATTCAATCGTCGATGAGATCAGTGGCAGCAATATGGCTGACTCCCCAGGGCGCCACTACCACAAGGGACGCACATAAGTTGCGACTCAAACGAGATTTCTACTTTTCTCCCTTTGCATTTCCTGTTGGAACCCTGTGTGTGTTTGGTGGTGGCAGAAGGGGGCGCTCACTCACCGAAACGACACATAAAGTTAAACTTCTCTCTAGTCAGATAATAATGAGAGGATTTCATTTCTGCATCTGTTAGTCAAATTGTAGCCTTCACCTTCAGAGCTAAAAATATGACACATGTTTGCCTCTTTGTGCTTTCCAAGATATATATATATGCAAATATCTTTTAAAATCTTGTTTACATATGTCCTTTTAACTCCAAAGATAGTGTGACCGGCTTTTTGTTTGAAGTTGGAAACATGACGTTATACAAACTTTAAAACGGGTAACGCTAACGTTAAGCAAAAAATAAAAAAAAACAGCACATTGTTTAAATATAAGTATAATCTGCAAATGGGAATACCTTGAATAAGATCTTTAGTTGCTGCTATCTTTAGCGCAAAGAAATAAAGTTGACATTGGTATCTGTCTTGTAGTTTGCATGTGAAGTGTTTGACAAGCGCTGCATCGTGTGCAAAGCAGCTTCAGACTCTGAAACTGAAAACTTTTACTGTACTAAATTTGTACTTTTGAAAAGGTTTATAACTACCTTATCACCCCTTTGTAGACTATTCCTAAATAAATAAGTTTTTCTTTCTTCCCTTTCAGCTAATAAACCAGAGTTTTCAGTGAGGAAAACTAACACTTTCCTAGTTATTTTTATGATTTCAGCTGCCAAACTTATTCCTACTTAACGTCTAATTTTTGTTTTCTACCTTGCACTTGTCATCATAAACCACCTACTGTAAAGCTGTTCTTTATTGGTATGGTTTTCTTGTGAGGTGTGCCAGTAGTGACCTGCTGTCCCGGCAATATTTTATAAGATACAGTCAGAAACACAATAACATTTTATTACTGTTATTATTACTTTTACAGCTGTCACTAATAGCGATATATCAAAGACATCCATGTTTCTCGTCCATATTACTGAGGTATTTATTGCATTATGAACACTATTCCTCTGCTCCAGTAATTATTCAAATCGAGTATTCCTGGACTCCCTGTGAACAAAACATACGCCCACACAAAGAGACGCAGTTAAATCGGTTTGCACATTTCAAAATCTATTTGGCCTTTTAGTCACACAGTGCTAGCTATTATAGCCCAGAAAGTGTTGGTATAGCTGCAAACTGACTCGGTGTGTTGCCGAAACAACCACTGGCACGTAGAAAGGCGTCATGGCACTATGGTGAAAAAATATGAATTTAAATGAATCTGAGAGGAGACAGTCGACGTGAGTTCATCCCGTTTCCCTCTAACCAAAGCAAATTTAACCAGCTGTGAGATTACTACAACCTGAAGGTTTTTTTTTTTCTGTGTCTGTAAAGTAAGCGTTTTATGGTCACCTGGGAGTTCAGCGATGCTTTAAACTTTGGATAAACGTTCAACAACACCGATAGACGTGGTGGAACATGAGTTCAGAGAAGAGGACCCAGAAGTGCTCTGCATGTTTTCCTTTTCTTGTTTCTGTTGTTGCCATTGACTCCTGATCAAAGCTTTAGCTGAAATGCGTCACTCAAAAAAATGCGACTGCAACGTTGAGGCAGGACTATATGTTAAGTTTAGCTAACATATAGTGAATAAGAGCTAAGATTCGCTCTTTATTTTTTATTTTTTTTGTTTTATCCCTATATTCTTCACCTGACTGGTCTTTGGCTTTGTTTACTTGTCCTTTTTTGATAAATCATCAACCCTTAAGTTCCGCCTGTGAGTTGTTGCTAAGTGCTAGCAGGATGACGCTGAATTGTCTGGCGTTTTCTGAGGTTTTGGGGTACAATAAGTATTGTTAAACTGTGTGGGGCGATGCTTGGAGGACGACAGGTTTTCTGCGCTCTGAACCGCGCTGGCAGCTTTTTGGAGCGAACGGTAGGAAGAGCGCTGAAAGAGAGAGAGAGCGATCCGATTACTCGATTAATCGTAAAAATATTCTTTTACAACAGCCCTACTTTATGCTATGTGTAAAGGTTGAGAAATGATAGTGTGGAGGGATCTTGGTAGCATTCACCGACTCAGTCTGCATGGAACTATTGCAGTTGTGAATTTTCTGAATTTGTGATGTCATGAGAAGCCAGTTCACCGTCTTCTGGCAAGCAATGCATGAATGGAGGTGAGTACTTCAAGAACAATGAGCAAGATTTCAGAACACTTTACATTGGACAGCCATGCAGTGGTTGTGTAAAATACAGCATTAGTGACCAGAAGCAGCTACATGTCTCATTTTGAGTTTGAAATCTCCAAATAAATCAAACACTCCACAAAGGTAACAGGAAAAATGATAAATTATCTGTTTATTCATCATTACATGTTAAATACAATAGACTATTTAGAGGAAGCTTGAGTTAGAGCTAGTCAGAGGGAAAGAGGATTGGAAATTTTTACAAAAATTAAAGCTAGCATGTCTAAACTGTTTTATCACAAGTTTTTGTTAAATTTTCTTTATAAAAGTTATTTTTTTTACAATGGTGCCTAATTTAATCTTTACAAGATTTCATTTCTCCTCTTGACAAGTTCTGCTTTTGATTTTGAAACGTTATTTTGCTTCCTGTGAGAGTTTTTAAAGCTTTGGGAGTGAATTAGTTCGAGTGTCATGCTGCAGTCCCGTTGGCCCTCTGACCCTCGCTCCAACGTGGATTTTATATTTGGAAGAATCTCAGGTTTCTTTGCTCTTTTGAAGCACGAGATAAAAAATTAACCACACTTTTTTTTTCTTTCCTTCTTGTCTGTGAGCTTGTCTTTCTTCTTCAAAGGCATGACTCACAGAATGACCTTTTAGTTACCATGAGTTTCCCATCTCCTGTGAGGCATCGGGGCCACTTTAAAGCAGCTAGATGACACCGTTGTAAACCAGAACGCCAAAAATATCAGCGGCGGAAAATGTCTTCTTCGCTTGTCAAAAAGCTGTGAGGAAAGAAGTCGGATGCAGTGTTGAGTATTTACTTCTGTTGTCTTATTTACTTGTCTTTCGCTGTTTGTATTCCTCACTTGTTTTGTTGCAAACACGAAACATGACTCATCTGAGGTTTACAATGATGTGTAATGGGATGTTATCAAAATAATGTTTACAATAAGCAGTAGGAAAATGCATTTAATAAGTTTACATATTCTGTCGTAACAACAAAACATTTAAGTTAATTTTTTTTTTTCAATTCATTTTTTTGGTTTGCCGTTGCTGCCACTAGATGGCAGTAGGTTCCACCAATAGGAGCTTTAAAGCGATATCGTGTAAACCAATTTTGTCAGGAACGTCTATTTTTCTCATTTAATAAAGCAGCTATAAAACCTATTGTCATGAAGCGGTTGGTGATGGTGGTGAGGATTGACGCAGACACCCAGGTTGTAAAGGAAATGATGAATTTAATGATAACGCTCACTCAGTCCGATGCAGGCGGCACGGCAGAGAACATAGCACACAGCTAGTTACCGGTAGCTACTGACAAACTGAAGACTGAAACTAGAGCTAGGCAGACCAGGGCTTCTCAGTTCCACTGGAGAGCCGACACACAACAACTGACATACGACAAGGATCCGACAAGAGACAAAGACAACAGGTGGGACTAAATACACTGGGAGGGTAATCAAGGAATAAGACACAGCTGGGAACAATCAACGGTGAACAGGATAACACAGAATAACCTCAAAAATAAACACAGAAAACTACGGATCACGACACCTATATTTAATTCGACGATAACAAGTAAGCATGAAATTGTGATCAATAAACTTTTAGATACATTTCTGTAAAGTAGGTACTTGAACCCTTTCAGATTTCTTCTATCTGAGATTATTTCTCAACGTTTGACAAATAATATTTGACAAAGATGACCTGCTTACGTGGAAACAAAATACAGCTTTCATTTGTTGAGGCTTTCAATCTTCAACTCCAGAACCAGTCATTTAATTATTTGTTGTTTGTTTTATTTAGTTCTTAAATTTTATTGTCACATCATCCATCCATCCATCCATTTTCTGAACACCCTTGTCCCTCAGTGGGGTCGGGAGGGGTGCTGGTGCCTATCTCCTTGTCACATCATTACATAGCCAATTACATATTGAAGTGTGCTTTGGTGAACGGTCAAACCTTTCTATTGTGGAGTTCGACTGATGCAAATGCAAGACTCAATAATGAAATATGATATAATGCTGATTATTACATCTTGTATTCATTAAAGTTAATAAATTTTTTTACAGCACTATAACTCTGTTTGAGTCCATATTAATCACATGAACGCTCTTTTAAATTACTGCAGTCCGTTGCGTTCATTCATTTGGGTGACACGGTCGCAGTTTGGCCATTTTTTACAGCTTTAATTTACAAAACTAGAACACACAACCTGTTCTCTGCTAAACAACTGAAGCCAAGCCTCTAACAGACGCCCTACATTCGATTTCAGCAGAATATTCGTCAGGCCGACTCGGCTGTGCAGATGGGCTTCTTAAAAAGCCATTAATACACCAGCTGACAGCTTTCGAGGTAAAATCCAGTAACAAATGACTCCAGGGGTTCATGTGAGAGACGTTCAGTCCCTCGCACACTGCCCTGCAGAGACAAACTGGCAGTGGGCCGCTCGCAGCAATCAGCATGCAGCACATGATCCGCGTTTATCCTTAAAGCACACACAGTGCCCCAGTGTGACACCCAGCTGCTGGGGCGAGTGGTGGTCGATAGCATTATGGTCATACTTGATAAAGATTTTTGTTGTTAATCCAACCACTCTGCTCTCGCCTCATTGTTTCAGTGTCCAGCACCACTTCCTGCGTCGTCGGTCAGAATTCGAAGGCGTTTATTCTCCGTTTCCGGGGCTGTCGGCTTGCTGCATGTGAAGGACGTAACCAGTGGGTTCTGGTTCGCCCCCGGACCCCTGGCCCGAACCCCCCCTCCGCCCCCCAGCCCTGCTGCATTGCATGCCGGCAGTTTGCCTGTTCTCTGCTGGAAACCAACTCGTCTTGTGCTTTGAACTTTAATAATAGCAGCACTGTTCCCGACGCTTGTGCATGTGATTCACTCCAAGCATATTTCTACAGTTTATACTAAGTGTTTTCCAACGAGTTAATCTGTGATGCACTGGAAACCACAAACACGCCATCAGGCTCTTTGCTTTAGTCCTCAGTGGCTGCTTGTTTGGAAATGACGTTAGATGTGGCAGAGTCTAACGACACATCTAACGACAGGCAAGTTTCAATCTCATCAGAGTTAGTAGTAAACTCTTCTTGCTATCAACAGAAAGATGGTTTGAAAGTCATCTTTCTACCATTGGCTGTGTGGCATTCAGTACGTAGAAATGCTCTGCAATGTTTACTTGTGGTAAAACGTACAGTCAGAGGTGAAAACTGAAATTTTGAAAGGATGAACCCGCAAGATTAATTCATATTACAGCGGTTCTGTTAAAAAAAATAAATAAATTACAACAGTGAATGGAAGCGGGCGAAAGTCTCACTTAATGTTAATCTTTCAGCAAATAACATGGTTAGTTTTCTGTTATTCATGTGGCCCAGATGCTTTTAATGCTTTATTTCAAACATGATCTGTAGGATTTGCCTAATCAGAATACTTGCTGTCCAACCACTTGTTAATTTCTTTGCAGAAGATGAAATCACTGTCCGTCATTTTTCTTTCTTTTGCTCTGTTTTTATTTCAGGTGGCCGGCTGAAAATGTTCTGTGAGTAATGGTATATCTGTGGCGTGACCATGTTTCTACTGACTGAGATAATATTGTGAGGAGCAAAACTAAACTAAATGCTCTTTAGATTTTCTTGAATTTTTTTAGTGATTCAAAGTGTTTACTGTTTTCAACTTCTCTAACGCGTTATAATGAGTGCAATTTGTGAAACAAACTGATATGCCTCATTACCAGTGGTACTCTGTGTGTGTGTGTGTGGGAGATCTTAATTTTAATTATTTTATTATTTTCATTAACGCATCTGCACCACAGATTAAGACTGCCATGTCTTTTTGCAGCTTCACATCAAAGAATAACTGAATCAATTTAATCTCAACAATATTTTGTCGTCAATATCAGTGTGCACAATATTCATATTGCAAAAAAAAAAAAAAAAAAGACAGCTCAGAGTTGGCCACCATATTCTAAGTGGTGTGATCTTGCACTGTACACGCTAATGCAATGGTTAGATAGATGGCTAAATAAATGGCGTTGCCCATAATGCTCTAAGTCACACAGTGTAGGAAATCAAAACAAGAAAGAGAGGAAACGCAGCATAACTAGCATGTTCTTCCATTAACTCTTTTTCTTCAGCTTCTTGTTTTCTTTCAGTAATAATTCTAAGTGATTCCTCTTAACCTTGTGTAACATCAGACCTGGTATGTCACCGTGCCTGGATGACAAGTTGACAGTCGTAGTTTCTGACATAACCTCTTTGAATTTGTAATGTTTTTTGGGGGGGTTTTTTGGTTGTTTTTTGCTTGGTGACATAACCTCACAGAATGAGAAGTTGTTGTAAAACATGATCTTGCCTGTTAATTATTATTTTTTTAAATCATACTAAATAATTATGAAGTTAAAATTTTCAATTGCCGTTAGCGTCCTAAAGCGACGTACCTTCCTTTGTGTGGGGGTATGGGGGGGTTTACGTTTTCGCATCCACCTGAATAATATGTAGTTGCAACCCTGATGGTGCGTTCAATGATTGGGGAAAGATTGTATTTTTGAATTTCCAAATGGCTTGTTGCAGGCCAGGACTGATCAAGATGAAAGTCTTGTGCATCGCCCCTGCATGCAAATTTCTATTGTATGCCTCGAATCAAGTGCTGACTCTAAGAGAGACAAACACAAACAAAGACTAAAATACCTCTGTGGTTCTTTTTTTTTTTTTTTGCCTGGAGTTTTGTGTTACATTTTCCATTAACTTAATTTCTCACCTGGGAATTTGTTGTTGTTTTCTTCTTGTTGTTTTTTTTTGCAGCAGAGTACTCGTACCAGCAAACTTGACGCAGAACGTCGCTTAGTCACATTTTCTTAATTTGCTGTTGAAAGCGGCTCTGTTGACGGATTGAGAAAGTGTGAGCATTTCCCGGCTTTAACAATTTAAGCAAAACACGACGCCTGATTCAGAAAATCATTCTTTCCTGTTCTACATGGTTCTGTAATTGTAGATTTTTCTGCTGCCTTGTGTGTTGATATATTTCTACGTTTGCACCCGACCTTAAACACTATTTTCATTTTTTATTATTTTTTGTCTCTCTGCCTTGAGGAACAGCTCATGTGGTTTCTAAATAAGGCCTGAGTGAGCCTTTGCAGTATTCATAGAATAGGCCTGCAGCTGGGGAATATCTGTATTGACCTGTTGAAAGACTTTATCTGATGCATGCCGTTTCTATGACAGCGTGTAGGCGGGACTCTACATGCACTCTGACAAGCAGCATGCATGGCTGCAGTGCACAGAGGCAGCAGAAACACACACTAAGATATAAACTCTGCTTAAGTTTTGATCTCTGTATTCATTTTAAAGCTTTGCTGTAGTTTAATTAGCACAATTATTACTGTTAACTAAGTTCACTAATATAAATTTCTGCTAGTTTTCCATTTGAGTGTCGGACATGTTCAGTGTCGTTCCTCTAAAATCACGTAGCTGCGTTGATATGCTAGCGGCCGCATTTCCTTTACAAATGTGCATAAAATTTTGGTTGATACTTCGCTTGAGTTGAAAAACTAAATTTTGCAATTGCTGTGTTTTTATTAAACAAAAGAAAGTCAATTAAAATCATGCGATATGTCATTTAAAAAAACATGCCGCGCCGTCAGCCTCATGCTACTTCCTGTCGTCTTCTTCGTCACTTCCTCCAGTAAACATGCGGTTGTTGATCACACGATGCGAAAAAAGTGCAAGTGCGAAATATCTTGATTTCAAAACTGCCAAACCCCCCCAAGAAAACCATCGTCTTCGTTAGCTTTTGTGGTGGTGCTAAGATGGCTATCAGTAGTGCTAACCATCTTAGCAGTAAGATAGTTAGCGCTAGTTTTTCATAGCGCAAAACCTTTGTAGCCAAAAAAATGTTTTTTTTTGTTTTGTTTTTTTTAATTGGTGGGTTTCCATTAAGAACATTTATTTTCCGTTTCAAGCATGAAGCTGTCTGCCTGCTCAGGCTGTTTCACTATTTCTGTTTTGTCGGGAGAAAAAGTGTTAAGGCGCTTTCGCACTGCACGGAACGGAACGGTTGTGTTCGCATTGCACTCCGGGGTGCCATCGAAGCGGTGCCGGACGTCATTATTTTTAAAACTAAACAATGTGGTTTGAGTTGGTTGGTTGCTAACTGCCAATTTAATAAAGAAGAAGAACAGTTACTACTACGACGACAACAACAATGGACGACATGGATTTAATTTTGCTGCTCATCAACCTCATACAATTAATTAAATTCCGCCAACAAGCTACCCTCAGAAGACAAAATACTGAACGACTTCTACGTATTGCCAGGAGAAATACGGAAGAAAAATACCGCAGACTGTTCCAGACCATCTGGCAGTACGAGGCTGACTCTTTACAAAATATAGTAGTGAGAGCCAGCTGTCAACAGAAAATCAACGTCTGACTCCATAACAACCTGCGGCCAATCAGCTGCTGGTTCTAAGCAGAACCGCTTGGCCGGCACTATTGGAACCACAGCTCTTGTGGTTCCATGGGGCCGGGTGGAACCGGTCGCAAGTTGTAATGCGAACACAACCGTTCCGTGCAGTGCAGTGCGAAAGCGCCTTTTGATTCCTGCTCCCACACACCTGAACCGGACCACTGAGTTAACTCTTCAACACGCCCCCCCCCAAACAGGGCTAAAACCCCGTCTTGCTTTTATACTTAATATGAAGCATTTTCTCATCTTGTGCGGTGAGCCGTGTGGGTTTCCCACCACGGACTTAAAAATTCAAAACAGTTTTACTTATGGAAATAATATGCAAGTATCGCAATCTAGTCAATGGGAGCCAGCTGAGAAAATAAAGAATATCATGAGAAATGAACTTCTATGGTCAGGCCAGTCTCTGGTGGCTTGACTTTATTTATCCAAGAGGTTCTTTATCTATGAGTCAGTCCATTACTGCCGAACTGTTACTGATAAGAAGCGGGGGGGAAAAAATAGCAACAATAAATCAGAGCACCTTCTCTCCATCTTGGATGACGTCTTTATGTTTCTAGGTCATGTCTCGCTTCCAGGTGAGTCTCCCACCTTGTGCTTGATATCGCATGGGGGAGAGGAGGGGGATTCTTGGCTGGTTTCAGACGTGTTGTGTGTGTTCGGTTTGTTCCGGCCCCCGGATCCAGAAGTGATTCAGCTCGCTGCCAAGCCTCACTGTACGGCTCTCGTTGATTAGATAGGAAGTGTTGCAGCAGCTGGGCTTCTGACAGCCTGTGAGCTAGAAACAACAAGAGCCAGGTTGCTAGAAATAGAGCAAGTTAGAAAGTTGTGTTTTGTTTTTTGCTTCTATTTTGGAAAAATGAATGTTGTAGTTCTGGTCATTCGGCTGTAACAGAGATGGGGCCTCAGTGTGGAGATGTGAGTGGGCTTGGTGGTGGGCCCTCGAACATCCAGGGGTCCATGGGATTGTTTTTGGTTATCTCTCCATCTTCTCCCGACTATTTTTTTTTTCCTCCAAATGAAGCTGAAAGTCCAGAAATGCTTGGAGTTGTGTTATTTTCAGTCAGGATTGTTTTTTGTTCCCAGTGCAGATTCAAGTGATTCAAAATTAGGAAAGTCGCAAAAGTTCGATTCGCCATCATTTGTGATATTTTGCGTCATAAAATAACGATTATGTAAAAGTTTTACTTTTTTTTCTTTCTGTCATTTTGTCTTTATTTTCCTGTATGACTCCTCCCTTGCATCCTCTCTTACTTCCTTGCAACAACCATCTCTCCTTTCTACCTTGTATCCCTCCTTTCCATTCCATGGAAATGGACACAGACATTGTTTCTCTTTCTCTCTCTGTGAAATATTAAAATGACCACAAAGCAACAAGAAGTCTAAAAAAGTATAAATTTGTTTATAATAAATTGGAGGAAACCTGGAAGGCTGCACAGTGGCGCCGTTGGTAGAGCTGTCGCCCAGCAAGAAGGTTCTGGGTTCGATTCCCGGCCCCTTTCTGCATGGAGTTTGCATGTTCTCCCTGTGCATGGTGGGTTTTCTCCGGTTTCCTCCCACAGTCCAAAAACATGAGTCAGGCTAATTGGCCTCTCCAAATTGCCCCTAGGTGTGAGTGTGTGTATGCATGGTTGTGTGTCTCTGTGTTGCCCTGCGACATACTGGTGACCTGTCCAGGGTGACCCCGCCTCTCGCCCGGAACGTTAGCTGGAGAGGCACCAGCACCCCTCCCGACCCCACTGAGGGACAAGGGTGTACAGAAAATGGATGGATGGATGGAAACCTTCCACCAACGACGCTCTGGATGCTATAAGGCTTCTTATTAGTTAGCAGTCACATATTTTTGCTCTAACTTGAGTTTCTGCGCAACCCCGATGGCCAACTTGGTACTGAAAACTACTAAAAAGGTACCGGCTACAATTAGCACAGGTTTAAACCCTCGTCTGTATCCTGCTGATAATTTAATCATACATTTTAATTCCTTCATAATTTAATAATTCAGGTTGCCATATTTTTTAGTGTTGTTTCATTTAAAAAGGCATTCCCGTCATGCAAACCTTTTGTTTTCACTTGTTGCATTTTTAGATCAGTTCTCCAACCCGACCGTTTAAAAGTTTAAAAGTGCCTCGATCCAAACTTGGACGCTTCTAGTTCTAATGTTTCAGTTCAGACTGTTTTATTTGATTGTTGACTTGAAAGTGGATTTAATAATAATTCCTGCAAAGATTAAAACCAGACAAACTGAGAATACATACTGGATATGTTGGAAGGGATGGAGCGTTTGATGAATTTTTAAAATCTGAGTTTATCGCTGACGCAGCTTGTTTTGTTTTTTTTGCACACAAATGCAGAGCAATTTGAAAACCTTTTTCTGTTTGTGCAATCAGATGAAAGCGACAAGAAAAGACCTTCGGGAAAAGCCGAGTTGTGGAAGGACCATGAAATCATTTTCTACCTTGGTTGTGGGCGGTAAAGCTTTCTATGGGACCGTTTTTCTTTTCCTCGTCCCCTTAAGGTTTATATGCTTTATTTATTAGTACCGATGTCATTAGGCTTAACCCATGTTCACACTAAGGTTTGGGGTTTGGCTAGTTCGGAGTATTTGTAGACAGAATGTTCTGGTAAGAGCTTCACATGGGATTGTGTGACGGTGAAGTTTCACATTCTGTCATGACAAGAAGCCTTGACAAAATTATGTACTAGACATGGTAAACCTGATAGAAGTCTGTTGTTTTCCCATCATTTATCTGCATTTCTCTCCATAAAGTCTCTATTAATTATCATCAAAAATGTCTTTCTTATCCTATTGTTTCTTGCTAGGATAAATTAGCTTTTTTCCTCAGAGTACACCAGGTTTACCGTCTTAGGCTTCGTTCAGTTATTCGGACTCAGTGAGTGACCAGAGCTGAAAGGGCCTGAACAGAATTGAATTTCAGGGGCGGGGGTGGGAGTTTAAGGTTGTATCAATTGCTACAGATTAGCTCATTAACAAAAACATGCAATATGCAACAACATTGGCTATATGTCTTGTGGTACCGAGTGAGTCTTGCTTGAGTTATTTTACCGTAAAATATTTTAGATGTTGGAAATTTGAGCTAAAGAATGCTGTGAAATATTTTTTTGTTGTTCTTTTCGATCTCAGAAGTTGACAGCTGAGTAGAGGAAATGATGCACCTTCACCTTAACCGTCTTTTAAAGCACATATCAAGCTAATAATGTCTCTTGTCGACTTTCTGTTCAGTAGTTTGTCTTTGATTCTGGAGCACAAACACAGCCAGCCTACTTCTAAAGCATTGACCTCGTACACATTAAAGAAAAATCTCAACAGTCTGAGTAACTAAGGATTTTGTGCCTCCATGAAGAAGTTTTTTTTTTTTTTTTTTCATGTTGGATTTTGGTGCCACAAGCAACTGCTTGGTTTGCTTAAACCTTTTGCTAGCTTAGAATCAGTTCACATTAGAAAGTAGGACTGAGTCAGTTCCCACAAAGTAAACCAAAATGTGAAACCAATGGTTTCAACACAGCCACAGCTTTCAACGGTTTAAAAGAGACTCCAAAGAAAACCCCAGAGTGACCGGAGACTTCTTTGGCTGCAACATAAAGTTGCCTCTGCCTCCCCTTCTGCTGCACACTGCTGGTCAGCAGGTTCAAAGATGCTTCCCTTTTATTGCAAGAAGAACAAAATTGCCTGGTCATTTGGAAAATATTTACAGTTATGGGAACTAAAAGAGTGCCAGCTCCTTGTCAAAGTTAACACTGACAGCTGCTTAGAGATGTGATCTTTGTTAAACTTTTGTTTCTCTAAAAGAAAAAGAACATTTGCTACAAAAACCCAATTCTGGAATCTCACTAAATGTGATGACGGCTGCAGGAATGCACATTTTCTTTCCCGATTTTTTTCCGTGACATGTTCGGTCAAGCTTTGCATCACATCCCCTCCTGCCAACATGCAGTCACATACTTGATAATGACATTAAGTTCAACCATGAAATCCCTGAATCTGGCTGTTTGTGGTTAAGCTCGGTTTTCTAATTGTCATTCTACAAATGGTACACGTTTCCATTCAGGCCAGCATTATGCTGCAATTTAGAGGTCTGAACAGATGAAGCTAATTAGCCCTAAACTGATATTTATCAGTGTTTAAATACAAATACTTTTTAAGCTTAGTACTTTTTATTGTTTCTGGTGGTAGCGTCTAATGAGTCGTATATGTAACATGACACGAGTCGCTCTGGAGATTTAACACATTTATTTTCTTCACTTGATAGAAATTAAATCAGAAGTCCGTTTGTGTTTTGCATCAGCTCAGTTTTCTCGGAGCCGCTGCTTACCGTCCGTCCCAAGCTGGCAGTATGTGAGCCGGCCCTGCAGAGTCTCCTAATGAGACAGGCACTGTCCTGGATAAAGATATTCGGACAAAAAGGAAAAAAAAAAACAAAAAAAAAAACGGCGTGTCGAAAAACCCCGCAGAAGGTTGAGACGCCCTGTTCCCTCCGGCGAGAGGGAGGAGAGGCGCACCGGCGGAGCCGACGGAAACAAAGAGCGCTTTGCTCTCAGTCGGAGGGAAAGCAGCTGCAGCGCGGGGAAATCCTGCTTCAAACACTTTGTGTCTCTCTCACTGCGGTTGTGGAGCTCCTCGTATCTTTGTTCTGCATATTTCAAGCCCAAATACGCGGCATGTAAAAGTCCAGTGAAGGGCACCGCGCTCTGAAACAGGTGCGCCACAAAGCGAACGTTTGGACTTCTGTGAAGTTTTACAAGCTCCGTGTTGCTTGTCTTTAGTCACGTTTTGCCTGAACACAAACATATATATATATATATATATATATATATATATATATATATATATATATATATATATATATATATATATATATATATACACACACACACACACACACACACACACACACACACACACACACACACACACACACACACGTCGGTGTGTTTTATTCAAATTTTCTGCGACACACGAACACAAAGCATTGCATAAACCTGAAGTGGAAAGAAGGTGGAAAACTACAAAGTGCGGCGTGCATTTGCCAATATTTCGTAGGTCTGTGCTGCAGTTACAGATGCGTTTTCAGTTTCACTTTGAAGGTGACAGAGATTTTCTGTAGAGTTTAGCTCTGGACTTTGACTAGGCCACTCTAAGATGTGTTAAAAAAAATCTTTATTCTAAATCACACGTGTCAAACTTTGCAGCTTTTTATGTGGCCCTCAAATTTCCAAATTACATCAATGAGTCACTCCAGTTTTTCATAAATCTGCAAAATTCACAAAAAAAAAATCAACAGATTACCACGTCTTGTGATTCTACTGCAAATTGTATTCAAAATTGGTAAAATAACAAACAAAAGAACTATGGGTTTAAGTGCTGCCTCAGCCTTCCTTGATATCAAATTATATGAGCTGTGGTGTTAATTTGTTGAAATATGAAGCTGACTAATGTACAGTACAATTTGCTGGAAATCTTCTAGCAAAACATTTCACTATCAGCTTTTTATAAAATGTAATAAAAACAAAACATATAAATGAGGTTTTGACAAGTGATATTCAGGGTGACCCACATGTTTGTATTGGGCTTTAATTTGTGCAGATTCCAACGTTTTCTGTCTCTACATCACTGTGTACAATAAATATTTCAGAGTTTCATTTATTTATTTATTTTTTTATCTAGTTACTGAAATAAATCAACATTTCAGTCGTATTCTAATTGACCGGGATGTAAAGGTTAGCTGTGACGAGCAGTTTTCTGAACAGATGATAGGAATAGAAAAACAACGCGTTTATCCGGCGGCCTTCACTTATGTTTTCCCTCCTCTTTCCACAGATAGTCTCCAACATCCTGGTCTTCTCCTGCTCAAACATTGTAGGAGTGTGTACGCACTACCCGGCCGAGGGCTCCCAGAGGCAGGCCTTCCAGGAGACCAGGGAGTGCATCCAGGCTCGCCTCCACTCCCAGAGGGAAAACCAGCAGCAGGTAGGCGACTGAGAGGCGACTCTCAGAAATGTGTTGGGCTGCTTTAGGTAAGCCAGCGGTTGGGTTGGGGGCCATGCTCACAAACACTATCCGCTCAATGTGGTTGGAATAAAACAGGTGGCATCTTGTCGGGAGAAAAGCGTATCTTACTGTAAGTACAAAAGTTGGAGGTTTTCCGGGTCTGTTTTACCGGAAAGCGTCCAAAGTTTAGACCTAAAACTTAAAACAAAGTGATTGGGGGGGGCGGGACGTTGGTTAGCATCTTCTGTTAGCCATTAGCACAGCTAATGTGCTAATCCAGCGCATTTTGTGACAGACTGAGTGAAAGATGATCAGAGCAGAGTTGCTGTGATCAGTTCAGCCTTCCTTGCATCTGCCGAATCATCAGATTGTCTTGATGGGACAGTTTAGAAAATATCCCCAAAGGTAGATCCAGGTTAGTGGCATCATGTAACAGACTGCTCTCTTCTGTAGCTAAAATCTGGAAATGCTCAGAGCCGCAAAAGTCTGATTATTTGCGGAGTCGAAGGTTGGGGGAAAATTTACTTATATATATATATATATATATATATATATATATATATATATATTTCCTGTATTTTGCATCATAAATAGATTGATTAGGACTACAGAGACACAAAAAACCTAATGTGCGTAGGTTTTTAAAAAAAAATTTATAGAATACGCAGTAAATGTACTTTTGTTTTTGTCATTTTAATTTCCATCTAAAGCCCAATCACACTATTGCACACATGCTTTAAGAAGTGATAGGAAGAGGATTGCAACTTTTGGAGAGCAATGAAGACGACACAGATGAGTCCCTGCTCCTGAAAGTACTGAGAAAATGTCGCAGCCACAACCAGACAATATCATAAATGAATCTCATACCACACTATGCAGACACTCTGTCTTGGCTGATGAAGATTCACTCGGCCCTGCAGGAAAAATTCATCAGGTTGCTTTGATGGAATGGAAGTACAAACTACCTTTTTTTGTATTATTTTAACAAATACATATTTTACCTTTTCCATGACACGCATGTAAATTCAGAGCACATTACGTATGTTTGTGTACTTCATATACACCACATGACTCGAAGTTTTGTGCAATAATCTTAATTTCCACTTACTAAAATGTATCATTTTTAGAGACGCAGCATATGGCCTGAAGTAAGAAACGGCATCGCTGCTTGTATCTTTTATTATTTTCACTTTAAACCACGACCTTTATTTGTATACAAATTTGAAATGTGCATAAATCTTTATAATAAAGTAGTTTTTTTTTTCTTTTTAGAATAACTATTAGTTTGTTTAAGGAAACAAGTTGTACATTTTACTTCTACAATTTCTAACTCCAATGATAACATTGAAAATAAGCTAAATAAGCACCAGTAAATTGACTTGTAAAATTTGGGCACTCTAATTGTTAAAAATCTAATTATTTAATGACAGCCTCCATAAACGAATCACAGCAGGAATGCTTTTTTTTATTCTCTGACAAGCCCCGCTCACTTTCACATCTCTCTTCCTGCAGGAGCGTCTCTTACTCTCAGTACTTCCTCGTCATGTTGCCATGGAGATGAAAGCCGACATAAATGCCAAGCAGGAGGACATGATGTTTCACAAGATCTACATCCAAAAGCACGACAACGTCAGGTAACATCAGAGGAGCTGTGACGACGAGGAGGGGGGGGCCCAGATGAACACGGATATGAACGGAGCATTTGAAAAAAAGCTCATGTTTGATTTTCAAAACAGGCAAAACATCAGCAAATATCAATTTACACTGCATGCTCCTTTCACGAGGTAAACACGACGTTCAGAAAAATTAAGTGTCAAGGCATTTTGAATCTGACAAACCTTAAAAATACACCTAGATATTCAGAAAATGCATCAGTTTGCAGGTGAAGCTTGAAAGTCAGCCAGGCGTCTCTCAAACCACAACTACAGAACGTAAATTTTTGAGCAAAATAATCTGTTTTAAATGGTATTTTATGTAACAAATGGCATGTCAGGAATGATGTCCACCCCTCTTAATAATCAATGATAAATCTTTTATTCATGTTACAGCAAGCAAAACCTTCTTGTAAACGCTGAACACGTCTTTTGCACGTTTCCACTATTATTATAACTAGTAATCTTTTACAATGAGCCCCATTGCTTTTATGTAGGAAGGCCTCTTTGCCATCACCCTAATCTTTGACTCCCTCCATCAAATCCTGTTTAAATCATCAGTCTGGTTGGGTAACTGCCAAGTCATCAGAAATATGTTGGTTAAATTCAAATTAGACCTCTGATGTCTAAACTAAACTAAATTATGTTGCAGCAACATTAAAAATATATGACAACAACTTTAACAATGGATACACTATAAATGCAACACAACATGTTCTATTCAGAAAACTGACTATATAAGTCTGATAAAGAAAAATAAAAACAATGCACAGATTGTAAAGAATAACTTAACCTTTGAACCTTTCTAGCTTCCTGTAGCAGCTACCTGCACTGCAGAGCTAATGCAAGTAAAGATTCATTTTCAGTTCTCAGACGTCAACATTTTTTTGTTTGCAAGCACTCTAATAGAAAAAAACAGATAATTTCCACCATTGCTGGTACTTTATTTTAAACTGCATATTTACCACATTAACTGGCTACTTTTACCACCACAAACGAGGGACAGCAGCCTCAGCGGCTCTCTGCAATATTTATTTACTCCAGTAATCTAGTGGTGAACATTTCCGCAGCGACGCTGTTTCTCCAGTACAACGCTGTGTATGTTCTCCTCTTTCTTCTGTTTGTTTTCAGTCACCACATGATGTTCTGCTCCGTGACTTACAAATCAGTCTTTAGCTTTGAATTGAACCAATGTGATTGTAGTAAATCTGGACGGAAGAGTTTTTCTACAATTCACTCAAGTTCGATTTAAATTTTCGTCATAATCAGCTAATTGAGGTTGTATGTTTGATGCATGCAGTGAAGTTAAGAGTTGACTCTGCTACTAACTGAAAGGCATTGTTTAAATAAGGAACACTACATATACTGCAGCATTATATATCTCATATAATCCATGTTAATCCAGAATAGTGCAGCCCACCCACAGACGGTGGCAGACGAGGAGGGAGAAGTCGTGCAGACGTTGCCATGTCAACGTGCTCTATGGTATTTTTCAGAGAGTATTTTCCACCCAACTCTTTCCACAGCGTCCATGTAGAGTGTAATGTGAGTCACAGTGTCATGAATATAAAGGCTGCTTTTAGTTTATAAGGAAAAAACAATAAGTCACAAATGTTTATGTTGTATTTTAAACATGCAAAATTAGTTTTAAAATGTTAATGCCCAACATGTCACAACAAACTTCAACGTATGTATTAGGATTTTAAAAAACGGATTCCAAAAAAGTTGGGACACTAAGCAAATTGTGAATAAAAACTGAATGCAATGATGGGGAGATGGCAAACATCAATATTTTATTCGTAAAAGAACATAGATGGTTGATCAAAAGTTTAATCTGAGTAAATGTAACATTTTAAAAGAAAACTATGTTGATTCAAAATCAACATAGTTTTGTTGATTTTGATTTGTAGACATTTTACAGTGTCTACAAATCCCCAAAAAGTTGGGACAAGTAGCAATAAGTGGCTGGAAGAAGGAAATTGAACATATAACAAACAACTGGAAGACCAATTAACACTAATTAGGTCAATTGATGACATGATTGGGTATAAAATGAACTTCTTAGAGTGTCAGTGTCTCTTTGAAGCCAAGATGGTAAGAGGATCACCAATTCCACCATTGTTGCGCAGAAAGATAGTGCAGCAATACCAGAATGGTGTCACCAAGCGTAAAATGACAAAGACTTTTAAGTTATCATCATCAACCGTGCATAACATCATCAAAAGATTCAGAGAATTTGGAACAATCGCTGTGCGTAAGGGTCCAGGCCATCATGTCTGTTAACAGAAATTTGCCACACGAACCGAATCTCAAATTCGGGTCGGACTCTGCGTCAATTGAAACAGTTTTGCTCTTTGCTTTGTCTTCATTTTATTCAGAATTAATGCGATAAATTGCCAAATACAGGCGTCAAACGCTCAATCGCTCATGTGTCGTATTGGTAACTTCTTGTTCCGTATCACTACAGTGTTTCCTGAGAAATACATGTGCAAAACATATGGTTTTCATTTCATATGGTGGGAAACGGACTCTTTCATCTGGCCAGTTTTGATCTGATGTTTTTGTTTATTTATCCTCCTCTGATGTTCATCTTTAATGTTTCGGTGAAGCCGTGTTGAGTTGCTTTAGGTTTTAGTGCATAATATGTTTTATATGATATCAGAGAGAATCATTAAACACTGTAACTGCATCAGATGGATGGTTGGGAGACAGGTGTCCCGTTTGAGCGCCACCTTGTGGAGTAAGAAAACTGTACTTCTATTTATACATTACCACATCAATGAAGTTATGCTTTGGAGCCCTCAAGACTGCAGGAAATTGATCTATTTCTGCATAAACTGCATAGAAGTGGATGAAATACGACCTAAACAACTGGAGCCTGGATCTGAAAATGCAATTTGAGTGTTGCTGCCTTTGGTCAGGTGGTACAGCGCCGACAAAAAAAATACAGCTCTGGAGAAAATGAAGAGCCCACTGTACTGCAAAAACACCAAAGACAAAAACATGTGAGGTGAATACTGAATCTGGATATTCTAATATCCTTTTTTGATCTCATTAAGAGAAAAACTGCAAGAAAATCATGTGAACGGTCGTGGAAGCTGGAAAAAAACACACAAAAAAACCCCCTAAGTGTTGGGTGTAAATCTGCAAAACAAATATTATCCCCAGTTGGACAATCGATGTTGTGCGACTTGCTGAGAGCATGAAGCGCGTTAGCAGCGTCCACCGAGCCGGGCCGAGCTCTGTCACGAACGCGCCGTCCGGTAACGAGGCGCGACCGGGACGCGTTGGGAAGCAGTCAGCGGCTTTTCTGGTTATAATTGGGGCTCCGCTGAGCGGCAGAGGAACAACAGGAAGAGGGGCGAAGGCTCCCACCGCCACGGCTAAAGAGCAAGAGGGCAAACGGAGGGAGGCAGAAGGTGCCGCCACTGCCGTACAGATGCATTACGCGTGTGTCCGTCCGCAGCTTTTAATTTAGGAATTCAGAGCGCCGCAACAACAGAGGTGGCAAATCGGTTAATGAACCATGGAAGGCATGTAATTACATCCTTTTGATCCGGCGCAGAGGCACAAATTGTCTCTGATGGCTGAGGCTACACATTTTTACCCACTCGGAGTGGGTCACCGTTACTTAACTCATTTCGTCCCGCAGGGAATGAGTCACGTCGGAGGCTCAGGTAAACAAAACACGTGGTGCAGGTTAAAATCACATCAAGTATCGGCTCCATTTAACAAATGGCGTGCTGACAGATAGGAACAGGAGCTAAGTAGTTAAAATGGATCGTGACATTTTGTGGTATTTATTCCCATGAAGGCAAAAGTGGCGATAAAAAAAAGTACCAGACCCGCCAGACCTGACTGATAGTTATGCCCAGTTGATCTGGTAGATCCGGTTCCTAGTAGAACTAGGCCACGTTGTTCTAATCCAAACTTTGCTGGGTTTCTTTTTTCTTTCTTTCTTTTTTTTTTTTTACACCAGTTCATCCAGTCCAGAACTTGTCCATGTTCTTGAATTTTACCCAATAATACTTCATAATTGTGAGGCGAAATTAGAATAGGTCATGACCTTCCTGAGGAACACATAAAAACCCCAAAACAAGCATGATGTCATGAGATCCATTTCAGAAATCAAGGTAATAACAAAATCAAACAGCAGAATCTGGATAGCTTGGACTTGTTGCAGAGGCACAAGATGTCCACCTGACACATAAGTCCAACAATAAATGGTCGTCAAGTTATGGCGGTTAATGTCCGTTGGTTTACCATCAAACTCCTTTTTACCTTTTGAAACGGTGGCATCCGTCTGGTGCTTATCCTCTAAATCAATGCTCAGTGACTCCCAGATTGAGGTCAAAATGGATGCTCATTTTTATTTGCTTTGTTTTGGGATTATGCAAGATATGTCTTAGGATGCGTGTGTGTGTGTGTGTGTGTGTGTGTGTGTGTGTGTGTGTGTGTTGTGTGTGTGTAGTAAGGCTGCCCGGTTGCCCTTTAAATGTACGAGTGATATTCTCCAACAGCACATTGTGACGGAAGCTGCTGTTGCAGGTATGTAGGGCTGCAGCTCTCCAAACCGCATTACATAAATTAGAGGGACTGACCTTCAGTGCCTTTGTTCCCATTTTCCGGTGGAAACATGAACAAGACATGAACCTGCAGCAACAACAACAGCAACAATAAAAACAACTCCTGTGGTTTCAGAGTGGACACACTTGTGGTTGGGTTCGCATCATCGCTGCTAGCTGGTACTCATGAGAGGAGAGCAGCACACTGATGTTCTGTAGCTATCTGTAGTTTTTCCACTGTAACTTTTAAGATATTTTTAGTGTTGGATTGTAAAATACAAACAGGCTGGTGTTAAGAGAGGAAAAATTATAGAACTTTAAAAACCTTTTGACTCATTAAATCCTCTCTTATGCCCGGGTTCAGAAAAATGCTGAACTGAGATCACGCAGAGATAACAGCGTCACAATAATCAGCATTTATTCAAGACAGATGCATACTATCACCAGACAAACATCACAAAACACCAGAAACCTCAGAGCACAAACAACACATGAATTTACCTGAGAGAGAAAAAGACAAAAGATGGAAACGACAAACAAAAAGCAAAGACGTCTTTGGAGAAGTTGCAAGAGCAAAATCTAATGTGTTACTTATGTGTAGAAAGTTTTATCTTCTTTTCTTTAATTTATTCAAATAAGGTGTATCTTTGCTCATCCAATCCAGGAGCTATCTCTGACCCCTTATCTGAAGCCTAAAACCCCTGCAGTTTACGGCCTTTCACAAATGAGCGCGAAAAGCCGGAACCTCCCCTGTACTGCTCTCCACACAGACAAAAGGCGGTTCAAACGATCCTAGCAAACCATCTGCTGCAGCCACAGGCAAAACAAAGGTCAACAGGCCAGAATAAGTCACTGATTTAAAACCACAATTTAGGCCATTTGAATCAAGACATGCTCAGTTTTAAAACTAGCTTATTTTAAATTTATTTTCTCAACATTGGTTAGTGTCAGTGTCCGCTCTCAATTTATTAGTCCTCCTTTGGTTTTCAGATGTTTTCATGAGACATGGGTCTGACCTAAAGAACCAGACGGGCTAAAAGAATTTTGTTTCCATGGAGTTGGTTCAGGCGTCTGATCCGGATGCTTCCTGAGCTCTAGAGACTTTCTGTAATGGTTGTGGAAACACCTTGAGATCCATTAGAAGGAGCTGGAGTCATTGGGAAGAGGAATGACTGTTTCCCTCTCAAAATTGGTACCTATACCGTCCAATAGTTTAACGTCATTTTGTCAGAATATATAGTTCAGATTGAACTCTGTCTCTGCGTTTAGTCTGCTTTAAACAAACTCTAATGCCTTGGTGTAGAAAATGTTTGGTTCCTTTTTGGCGGTATGAATGCCCAATCGAACTCGAATTGGACCAAAAAAGCGAACTCTGGTCTGCCTACACGCCTAGGTCTCTGTTCGATTGAAGTAAATTTGTCAATACATATGTGGATGCAAGAAGACCAGAGACCACTCCAAAAGCAGGAAGCGAGCTGCAGTGCATTATGGGTAAATACAACCTAAAACGATCACGAGAGTCTAACGTCCCCAGGAGAAATGACTCGTGATCTTTTCCCAAAAACAAAAGACAAATCCTACAGCTGCTGAAATCTGATGCCGCTCTGCTTCTGCTGGCATTTTGTGAGGAAGGAAGATGTTTTCACGTTGTGCCCTTCAGTGGTTCTTGGAGCAGCGCCACCACAGGCGAGGGGTGAACAGGTTTTTCAATTAGTTTGGATCGTTTGACATGGTGCAGCGTGAAAGCGAACCGGATGAAAATGGAACAAGTGTTGAAGTTTTAGTCCCCCAAATCAAGCCGAGTCTACCAGACGTATCAGGTGTGAAAACACCCTACATACATCATGTAGATCTTCATGCAAGCAGATGGTGGTTACGGTGTTAACCACAACCAAATTTGATGAACTAAATGAAGGCATGTTTGGGCAACAAGGCGTCACTTGCTGCATCAGCCCTGTTGGTGTAAATAGTGGAATTATTTCTCCTGCAGCATTACAAACGTCTTTTTAAAACAAGGTAAGGAGACCTGTGAGTCAATAAAAGTGGCATATTACAAAAAGACCAATCTTTAAAATGAACTCAAGTATTGTTCTTTATCCAAGATAATTTCTTGTATATTCTTCTTGTCTCAAATCACTGGGGAAGCTGCTTTTGTGCCAAAGTGACGACCAGCTCGTCACATCGCGCCGATGTTTGTGAACAGCGTTTTCCTCATGGACGCTCTGGGTGGCCTGTCAGCCGCCCCTGCAGTGGCTCTCACTTCAAGATCTCACAGAGTTAATGTTGCAGACTAACCAGTCATTCATCACCAAGGTAACAATTAAATGGGACTTAATGACCCTGGCAGCCTTTGTCATTCCCTCTCCGTATCACCACTGACGTTATTTCAAGCTTCGAAGTGAGGACTCTTAGGACCAGCTTCTGTGTGCTGGTTTGGATAAATTATCAAAAAAAAAAAATCTGTACGTTAGTCTTTTACGGCGCCGTAAATTATTATAGTTAATATTATGCCAATAATTGTAAAAGGCAAGAGAGGAACATAAGGAGAAAAAATATTCTTTGATTATTTTTCTAAGCTGTCTCGATGGCTGGATTTGAATAAGATATTTATTTTCTTCCTTGCTTCTTGCTTTATTGATTTATTACAAGGGGTCTGCTCTGTAATATAAACTCTACTGGAAAACAAGACGCATGTCGAAATACAATTTTAACTTAATCACATAAACTATAAGTTTAATCAGGTTCTGCAGAAGGAATTTCAATGTCATTTATGTTCACCAAATTATGGAATTAGGTTTATTGTTTGCATCATGAATGTTGCCCATTGCCAGGCTACTGCTTATCATTTGCATTGTGGAGATATTTGAGTTTATTTAAATACTGTCAGAACATCTAAGATTTTAGGAAAATATCATAATCTAGCGAATTAGAGTTTATTTTAATTGTTCTTAATAGAGCCATGAAGACCTTAGAGGAAAATAAAACAACACATGGCATGGTCATCCCTTCTGTCTTTGACTTCAGCGCCCCACATGATTTACCCCTGGAGAAAACCGTTATAGCCAGAGAATAAATCTGCTTGTTGAGACAGGAAGAACCGAGCCGAGGATGTTTGTGATGCGGCGCTCACTGAACATTTTCCTGAGAGTTTACATGAGGCTAACCTGCCAGTCCTTCCCAGCCCGTTCCAGCCTCTCACCTGTCAGCAGGGCCTCGCCACGGAGGGGAATGACCCGGCCCGGTGACATCATCATCGGTCCTGCTGCTGAGCCGGAGCTACAGGGGAAATAATGAAAAACATCTCAGTTGGTGAAAAGCAGTAGCCAGTCCGTCACAGGGCTATTTGTATTCATGTAGTTTGTAAAAGAAGAGAGAGAAAAAAGAAACTGCATGATTAGTTTAATAGTCGGCAATGGCTTTAGATGGAAGTCATTTATATGTGGGATTTCGTCATGTTTCTTTTTTACTTGGATGAATTCACTACAGGATTCCAGTAATCATAAAGAGTAAGACCTAAAAACCTAAAATTTAGCGAAAAATTTTCAAAATCCACCCGTCATTTTGAAAGAGGCTTTCTTTGGAGTCCAAATCGTTTTCAATTCAGTTCCATGTTTCAGTGACGCGTCTCTAGAAATGCCCTGGGTTGTGTTGTTTTCTTCACATTTTTTTCTTATTGTCTTCTCATTTAAATTTCACATTGAAAACTGGATCAACCCATATTTGATATTCCTTCCACACACTTTATCATTTGACTTCTCTTCACAGTCATGTTAATTGTGTTTGGTTTTTTTATTAAAAGAAACGCAAAACCCTGTACCTTAGGCAGGTCTGCAACACTCTCTTCTTTTATCTCACACCAAATTTTCACAGTTGATCTTCGCAATTATTCTGAAAATTGGAAACCCCATCAGGTAACCTTTACTTAGGTTTTGCCGCCACATTAAGCTTCTCAACTTCACCAAAACACAGGAAGTGAAAAGTGAGAGGAGAAAAAAAACATTAGGAGAGACATGACCTCTCTTGTTTTTGTGTTTCTGCAGCATCCTGTTTGCTGACATCGAGGGCTTCACCAGTCTGGCGTCGCAGTGCACAGCGCAGGAGCTGGTGATGACGCTCAATGAGCTTTTCGCCCGCTTTGACAAGTTGGCAGCGGTAAGCGTACAACGCATGCAAGCACGTGCAATTTTCAAAAGATTGCAACGATGCTTTGGGATTGCATGCTTTTATTTACTTGAATATCTCTTTTCTGTGTGTAAACTTTGAGAACTGTTGTTTCAGACGTTTTGAGTGCGAGGTTAGCGGTTGCTATGGAGCCTTACAGACATATGGGAAGACTAGAAATGTTGCAGAGAAATAAGGTCATGTTGCATATTCCACACCTGTTTTGTCAAAAACACAGAAACCCAATTTATAGTGGCCTAAAAGTCAATAGTTCGTTCTTTTCTACGTTGTTAAATTTTGAATGCTTCATTTATTGCTGAGCAGGTAAAAAAAAAAAAAACATAAAAAATCACAATAGATTTGCATACATTTATTTTACAATAAAATGTGGCGCCTGGCTAGTGTTTACAAATTACATATAGAAGAATTACACACACACACACACACACACACACACACACACACACACACACACACACACACACTCCAGAGAAGTCTCAGTTTGAGCTCTCAGGCAGTCAGACCGTCAACATCAGTTATAGTTTTCTACTACTGAAAAGGGTTTTCTGGGTGGTGGAGGAGTTTGATATGTTCTGAGTAAATATCCCGGGAGGTTCCAGCTGAACAAACTGAACTTCTCAGGGCCCGTTGGTCTTGCCTG
The DNA here is from genome assembly GCF_001443285.1 of Poecilia latipinna. Classification (NCBI taxonomy): domain Eukaryota; kingdom Metazoa; phylum Chordata; class Actinopteri; order Cyprinodontiformes; family Poeciliidae; genus Poecilia; species Poecilia latipinna. Next base: position 45,755 of record NW_015114727.1, on the reverse strand, counting down.
GTGCTGGTCCACATCCAGTTGGTAATGTGCCTGCATGGTTATGCTCTGAATGGTTTGTGCAAAAATAAAAAAAAACTCTCTGCCTTTTGGGATGGAGCCCTGGGGTCATTTGGAGCTGAGGCTGAGAGGGGACGAGGTGTGGTGACCGACCAGAACCGCTTGTGGTTTAAATATCTAGAACAGGGGTCCCCAAACTACGGCCCGCGGGCCGAATCCGGCCCGCCACGTCATTTGGTCCGGCACCCTGAACAATGCCGGATCCGGCCCGCCTCCTCATACCAGAGAGCATTCAGTGTTTTTTTTTTTCATATATTGTATTTTCCGGTTTATATGTGGATTTTTCTTCAACCACCAGGGGCGCTCTTGAGCAGATGTGAAACTAACTTTCCCTCAATGGAATATGTACTAGTCAGTCCCAGTCACCGTTTCACTCACGGTTTTTTCCATTTGCATTCTGGGTAAAAATCTATTTAAAAGCGCGAGTGTGTCGTTGCGCCCCCATCCCTCCTCCTCTCCCCCCCGTCGACTAAGAATTTTCTAAGGTATCTTTCTCCAAATACTAAGACCGGCCCCCGACCACAGAAAGGAACAGCTATGTGGCCCTCGCAGGAAAAAGTTTGGGGACCCCTGATCTAGAAGCTTCAGGCCCATTGGGGCAGAGACCAGTCCAGTATTCACAGCTTAGAAATGAACACAAAGAAAAAAGAAGTGTTTAAGTGGTTCAGATGCTGCTTGGGCAGAATTTGGGGTCCATCCAACAAGCCAAGACTGACTTTCTATGTTGTTTGGAGACAAGTCAGATGGGGAAAACAAAGTCCAGAAGCTTCAGGCCTTTTTAATGTATTTCCTTCAGCTAAATAAAAACAATCGCCAGAAATGGTAACAAAAACAAACAAACAAAAAACTGGTTCTGAAGGTAAAAGTAAAATTTATTTTTACTTTTGTTTTAATATGATCTTCAGCAGAAATCAGAACTTTAAAAACTTTATTATTTGAACACTGATTTGTTTTTCACTCCAAAGTAATGAGGCTCCAGTAATTCTTCTAATTTGAATATGAATTTGTTGATCCTGCAAAATTTTCAAGAATCATTTAAAAATGACAACAAAAGGACCACATTTCTAACATAACGTTTCATCCTTCAGTTTGGACGGCTAAGACTTGTTTTGCAAGGATATAAAGTCAAATCAAGCTGTTAAGGATTGTAGATAAAAGTAGTTGGAGTAAATAAAAAAAAAACTTTGGTGGATTGAAGTGACTTCCACTTTAGATGAGAACAAATGTGACACAGCAGCATAAAGCAGTGGAGTTCAAACTGAAAATATTTTTCATGATGAATCCCTTCTTGGACATGCTGTAGCTTTGTACATAAACAGCAACTTAATATTACCTTCACTGCCATTGCTGAAGCTTCCCGGTTATTAATAGTTGCGCCACAACCTTGTGAATACTGATATATTTCCTTTAACCAGCGTCATCGTCTGTTGAGCTGATCCTCGGTTTCTGTCATTTGTTTATGAAAGCTGAAACGATCGGCTGCTGATCAATATTTATGAACTGAACAGGCATAATGCTGTCGTAAACCAGAAATGTTGCATCTGACACTTTTATCTCCATGCCAGATGTGCCTTCTGTCTCTGTGTGCACAAGCACACACACACACACACACACACACACACACACACACACACACACACACACACACACACATCCATGTTTTCATCATTTGTGGGGACTTCACATTGATTTTCATTCATTTCTACAGCCTAACCCTACCCCTAACCCTAACCCCATCCATCACAGACCTAACCACTAACCCAAAAACAACAATTTCCCTCATGGGGACAAATAAAATGTCCCCGCAAGGACCAATGGTCCCCATAACTCCACATTGTAGACAGAAATAGATTCCCATAAGGATATGAAAACCTGGTACACACACACACTCGCTCACTCTGTTCCTTACACAGTGGCTCCTTTTGTATTTTGGTCCGTGTGCTAAAGGGATACTCAGGTGGCTATCATGAGACATTATAGTCTCCCAAACCCTTGGGATGCGCACACACACACACACACACACACCGATTCATTTGCTGTTGGCTCACACATCGACAGCGTGATATCTAGGCTGATATCATGCGTCTGTTGTTTTTAATGGACTGCATTCTTCCTTTGACATTTTTAAATCCTGCTTTTTGTCACTTACCTTCTGTTTGCTAAACTCCTGAGCTCTTATGGTTGGCATGATAATCCAGGAATGCAGCTAATCAGGCTTACATGCTGAGTCTTCAGGACGACAAACGTCTCTGTTTCTGCCAGAGGAGGGACAGACACATTTCCATCCTGTACTGATGACATAGATGCAAACAATACAATGAAACTCTGTATTTTCTGGACTATAAATCCCACCTTTGTTCACAGTTTTGGCTGGTCCTGCATTTTATGGTCCATCAGACAGACTCAACACATCAATGAGGTGCAAAGCTTAAACTCATGCCTTGGAATTTTACCACAAATATTGCATTTCAAATAGTGATTATAACACAGTATCTTCACTCAAAACACAGTATAAGAAAAGTGAATTTGGAATAAGGCCTGTAAGTGTTGCTTGAGGAACCCCAACTATGGACGTCACTGCAGTGAAGAATATGAACCCATGCAACCCCCACAAAAAAATATGTTTGTCTCAGATTTGCTCACAGACGGATGTATGATTTCTTCTTTATTCTTTCATTATTTTCACATGACATAATGTGGCTCACACGCTGTACTTTATTCCTTTTGCACTGGAATATTCGGAAAAAAAAAAAAAAGAAAAAAAAAAGGCCTTCAGTTGGAACAATGGATCACTCAGGATTTTTGTGACAACCTTTGCACATTATTTAAAGCAAAATAGAGATAACTTCATTAACTCTTCACATTAGTTTGCTTCTTGGTAAATACCGTAACACACATGTCCTTTCTTGCTCCTGCTCTGTGTGGCAGGAGAACCACTGTCTGCGGATCAAGATCCTGGGCGACTGCTACTACTGCGTGTCCGGGCTGCCGGAGGCCAGAGCCGACCACGCCCACTGCTGTGTGGAGATGGGGCTGGACATGATCGAGGCCATCTCGTAAGTCTGGGAACGGCGTTAATACACCAGTTTAAAAAAAAAAGTCTGGTAAACTCGACTCACTGGTAAACCTCAGCAGCATTCGCTGAGACTACAGCTCGTACATTTAGACACGCTAATCGTGTAGATTGTCACTTTTTGGTTTGTTTGGGTTTTTTTTTTTTCTGCAGGCTGGTGCGGGAGGTGACTGGGGTGAACGTGAACATGCGAGTCGGCATCCACAGCGGCAGGGTGCACTGCGGGGTGCTGGGACTCAGGAAGTGGCAGTTTGACGTCTGGTCCAACGACGTCACGCTGGCAAATCAGATGGAGGCGGGAGGCAAGGCCGGGTTCGTCCAATAGGCTTCCTAAACGTTCCTTCTGATAAGTGCGGAGGGTCAGCTGCATGAGATTTATGCAACAGCCAGAGCATTTAGAAAAAGGAACGCTTTCATTTCAGGCGCATCCACATCACAAAGGCCACCCTGAACTACCTGAACGGGGACTACGACGTGGAGCCGGGAGCCGGAGGAGAGAGAAACGCCTACTTGAAGAGGAGCAACATAGAAACCTACCTCATTGTGGGCTGCAGTCAGAAAAGGGTATGGCTTTCATCGCTGGAGGAGGCAGTGAAAGGGAACTGAAATCATTTCTGTCTCATTTAAAGTTGAAAAGTTGATTTTTATTTTTTATTTTTTGCAGTAAAATGCCAACAAGAAAAATGGTAGAATCATCTTTTCTTTTTCATGATATCAAAATAAAACTCATTTTGGCTCATATCAAAAATCTGAACATTCTTAAAGGGCCGGATGCGCCAGAATGAATTGATCAAACAAATTAAAATGTTAAAATATCAATAGATGGTTGTCCCTCCAGGATTTTGTTATTGTTTTAGTGTTTTGGTTTTTTCTCAATTAAAATTACAGATTTTATGATGCCAGTTTAGAAATGTTTGTTAGGAATTTTTACATTTGTGCTATTTGATGTTAAATGTGACTTTTTATCAAATTGACACATCAATTACAGACTATAACTTGACATCGCTGAGGCAGCCGTCACTTAAATTCAGTGTTTGTGACCAATTTTGAGAAAATTTGCTGTAAAATCAGAAAAAAAAAAACATGGAGATTTGTTGAGATTTGAACTTTTCAAGTAGTTCATTTAAATTCATTTAAATTCATCGTTTCTTACATGTGTGAAAGTCTAAAATTGTCCTAAAAATGACACGTTACGGTGACTTTCCACAGAGAGCAAGCCGTTGTTTCATAAACTACCTTTCCACATCCTGTAGTTTTTCCAACTACAAGTAAGTTTTGAACTTAATTAAAGAGATGGTGAAAGGAGGAGGTGGTAGCATGATGTTTTCTTTTTCTTTAGCGGGGATGTGGAAGCTGAGTAGGAGTCGTCTAAAAAGATGAATACAGAGCGACTGGGAATATTGTCTTTATTCAGGCAAACAGACTTTTATGATGTTGGTTGAATCCAACTCAAAACTAAAGAAAGATGGGACTAAAATGTAACAATTATGTCTAATATTTATTATTTTTTGCTTCCCATTTATGGATTCCGGTTTTGATTCCGCTTCACAAATATTCAGATAAAACTCCAGTAAAACATTGTGACGTTTGTGTTGATGTGAAAGCTGCTCCTTTAAGGAGCTTTTTTGACTGACGTCTCTTTCCCACAGCTGTAAGTTCCTTTGCTCCTGTTTTCTCTGTAAGCTGAATTTGTCTCTGCAGGCAGGACCGAGTTCAGTTCCCTGCTTGAGCCTCCAGTTTGTTTATGACTTGATATTTTTTATCAGCCTCCCCCGGCAGTATCACAAGCTGCGACTATAGTTAGCAAGTCATGTGAAGAGATACTTTATTCTCGTTCTGGTGCCTGTGGTTCAGGACAGAGGGAACGTTTTGAAGTCTAGCTGTTGGTTAATTTTCATTTTATTCTTCCAGTTTTTTTTTGTTTTTGTTTTTTTTTTTACAAATATAGCTCAAAGCCGTTCAGTTCTGATATCAGATGAGATAAAAAGAGATGCCCAGGAGATCGCCTGAAACTGTTTGAAGCTGTTTTTTTTAGACAGAACCTAAACTCTGCAATCATAATACGTGTAAATTAAACTTTTCTTTTTGGCTTATCTGTTTGGGCCCCATTATTTTTTTTTATTAAGCTCAGAAGTTAAATAATTTGTAAGATCACCACCACACTTCCTTCACAAGGTGCAAATTGTGAACTTCAGCCGTTTTTAGTTTTATATTTAATGCAGATAAAATGTAAGCAGACCTAACAATGTGTCAAATGTGATCTTGAGTGTTGGCTTGCTTAAGGGAAAGCAAATATCTAAGAATATTGAGCATCTTTTCAGTCCCTCCAGGATTTTGTGATACTTTTGTGATTTCTTTTGCAATAAAAAAAAGTGTTTGTGGTACTAATTTGTAATTATTTGCCATTTTTGCTCTTATTTATGATGGTAAATGCAACTTTTTATATAGATCATGGATTATTATCTGACATCAGTTAAGGCTGAGGCAGCTGTTTAGTACAAGCAAGAAAACTTTTGACAATTTTGGAGAAAAATCTGCAATAAACTCCCAATTATTAGCACAAAAAAGTGCAGAGGTTCGCATGAATTTCCACGATAATTCTCAAGAAACTGGATGGACTGATTGATATAATTTGGCAGTAAACGGATAAAAACTGCATTGATTTGATTGATAACAAAATACTTAAGCTTGTTTAGAAATTAGAGGGCCACATAAAAAGTTACACCCCTCGAGTTTGACACGTGTGCTTCAAGGTTTTATGGCACTCATTCGTTTGGTGCGTTAACCTCGGCCTCCTTTCGCTCCACAGAAAGAAGAAAAGGCGATGATTGCCAAAATGAGTCGACAGAGGACCAACTCCGTCACCCACAACAGCGGCCACTGGGCTGACCGTGCCTTCCACAACCACATCTCCAAGGAGATGAAGAGGATGGTGAGCAAAGTCAACGTTGTCAGACTGCTTGTCCCGCCTGGTCGTGATGATTTACTCATTAGAGCGCCACAGCCAGGTGACTCTCCTACCAGCGGCTCGTCTCAGGGTGAAGCCAGCGCGTCGTTAGCGACCGTAATCCTTTGATCTGCGTTGCTGAGGCGCGGCGGGGACGGCCCTTCACGGCGCACCTCGCCCCGGCGGTGAGAGGCTCTCAGCGGCACTCGGGAAGAGGGACCGAGTGACGAGGGGGGAGGGAGGAGAGGCGGTGGAGGGATGTGAACTCACTGAGGGTGGGGTTTTATTCATGCGCGGTGGGCCTGAGAACTGGAGGATCCTCAGCGAGCGCGAGCATTTCTACATATGAGTCCGTGACGTGACGGACGGGCGCAGGCAGCCTTACGCCCGTTTGTCTGCTTCAAATCTGTCGCACTTTCATTTGTAGAATCTAAAAACGAATCATTTTAAAGCTTTCCTAGCTTTGTTTTTTACTGTTTGAGGCTGGCTTGTTTAGAGAGATAAAGATTTAAATTAGCTTTTTGAACAAAGGCAAAGATTTTTGCGACTCCGGTTATGCACTCAAATCAATACCACAGTAATGCTCAACTCTCCATTCCAACCTTCATCCATCTCGAACAAAACCAGTCCTCAAGCGTCCTCTTAACGCACTCTGGTGAAACAACTCTTATGTATGGTGGCCGACAGGTGCAAATGCGCAGCAACAGAGTAAAGACGCAAACAAACAAACAAACAAACAAAAAGAGACGCAAACAAATTATCCTCAATCCAACATAATCAGACTCTGAAAACCTTCAAAGTTTCCTCCAGATGCGTCAGTTTC
>NW_015114727.1:0-35401 GCF_001443285.1 Poecilia latipinna | reverse complement strand
GTCAGTTTCTCACAAGGTTTTCATTATAACTTCCATCACTCTGACAAGCAGCGCTTGTACTTTTTGACACGTTTATGTTTGTTGTGCGAGTTCAGGTACAAAATATGCTACCAAAAAAAAAAAATTTAGCATGCTCTTTGTGCTTTGGGTGAAAATCGCAGGAGATTAAAGGAGTTAAGAGAAATAAGATTCTCCCTAATGAGGCACACTGATGAAGATGAGGAGTTCAGAGACGAAGAAGGCGGCCATTGGGATCTTATCCATGGATTTTAGTGCGTTGCCACGGGATACGCAGGAGGCCAGTTAGCAGTCTGGATGCAAGACGTAGAGCGGGTTGTGTTCTTATACGGCAGATGGGACTGAGTGGAAAAAAACAAAAAAAAAGAAAAAGAGGAAAATGGCGCCACCTACTGAACGCCCCGATTTAAATGAAAGCTGAGGCGACTCTGAATGTTACTCCATTTCTACGTTCATTCAGCAACAAGTAATGACTGGTGTTTTACATTTTCTTGAAATGAGATGTTTGTGTTGTCATTTTTATTTTTTTAACGTCTTTTCTCATTCAGCCTTTCTGTTGTTAACAGCAGAGAGACAGACGGTGAAGCTGAGACCAGAATGCTTTTACCATCATGAAACAGGAGAAAAACAGAAAAATAAATACGTAAAATAAAATAAAAATATATACGCAGAAGTTTCAAGAATTGATTTGTTCTTTCAGCAAGGACGTTTATACATTAAACCTCAGGGGGGCGCTAGAGACGCACCGGTTTTCCCAGGTAAAATTAAAATAGCAGACATGAAGTACGGTTTAGTATTATGGTGATTATTCATTTTTGACACTGTTTCTAGATTAATGTCGGTGGATGTTAGCCTGATTGACGCTAACCTGCTATTTGTGTGAATTGTAGGAGAGTTGAAGCTAAAATAAAAATGATCCATCCAAGTGATCACGTCTTTAAACGTATTTCTATATTTCTCCACATTCTTCACAAACATACTGACTGATAATTATGTAACAGCACTGATACCTGGCTAATAACAAAGTTTGTTCGAGAACTTTTATACTTATGTAGAACTTTTATTCACTAAACACAATTTGACTAGAGTATCTTGCGTCGAAATGCTGCTATATGTAAAATATTAATCGTCATCATTTTGTCATTGTACGTTTTCAGTATTTTAAAGTCCTTCTGACTTTGTAATTGAATAAATTACAATATAAATGACAGGTTTGTTTATTTCTATAACTCCATCCGCTTAGTAAAGTACATTATATAGATTAATTACTCACGTTTTCAAGCCTTTACTTCTGTAGGTTGTAATTTTCTGCTGACAGCTAATGAAAGAAAACACAACAATTAAGGTTTGGATATTACATCAGAACAAAAAGTAAACACATTTTAATGGGATTAATAAAATGTATTTTTGCTTAAAGGTTGTTATTTTTGTAAAGAGACTTTCCATTTGGACAAATGAGCCTTATTTTAGATAATTGTTCAGAATTACTTTTACTCAAAGTGAAAAAAGGATGGCCTCTTTTTTAGCTTTATTAATAAGTCAGGCAGTACTCAAGTTAATAGTTGTTTTTTTTCTTTTTTCTTCCTGCTTTTCAGGGCTTTGAGGATCCCAAAGACAAGTGAGTAACAACTACGTCATTGTATGCAGTAGTGGTCACATCTATTGGTTCTTCTGGTGAGAACGACATTAAAGTTAAGCAAACTTGCAGACTAGTTTCTAAAATCTTTTGGAAAATGCGAACCTTCAATTTGAGTACAGTTGTTCTGACAGGTGGGGATGATGCCCATTGAAGAAATGTCGATTCTTTGCTTATTTTTTAACCCCTTTGTGTTGCTTTGTCCACATCTCTACCAAATCCATTTATTTCAGTTCTCAGGCCGATAATGTCACGAATCTCAACAATGAACGTTTGGTCAAATTTATTGTTGTCAGTGTCTGTCTCACCTGACCGAAGCAAATGGCTCCAGATGAAGACCCAATTCAAGCTCAGCAAACTTAACATGTTTATGTTTGTGATGGTAGGACGTTTTCAGCATCACTCCCAACACCGTAGTTTAGTTTTTAATGGTCGCTATGGAGCGTTGTTGATCTTTGAAGCTCGGCGTTCAATTTTGTTTAGTGCCAGCTTGCGATTCTAAGTTTCAGAGCTTCAGCTTGTGGCTTGAACTCAACCTATGAATGTAGTTTTGGACTGAGAGCACTTTGCTGTTGCAGTTTTTCTTTTTTTTTTTTTTTCTTGGTTCTGTGTGTGGTACTAGACTAGAAGTCGCTGCTGAAACTGTAAAACCAGACTCAGTCATTTGGTGTCCTTGGACTATTATTCATCTATTCTGTGACGGACAGAAAAGATGCTTCCCTGGAGGGCGACGGCTCACCTAAATAGCAGTGTTTGCAATTTTCACAAAGTTTCTGTTTCATGTAGCCAAATTCGTTTTTATGAGCACAAGGCGCTGGAGTCTTTCCTCAGATATTGTCTACCTGCTCAGTAACGTTCTCCAGCTATGCGGCGCCAACCGTTTCAACCAGAGAATAAAGAGGAAAAAAACTCGTTTTTAAAGAAGTCCTTGTTCTTCCAAACCTTTGTTTTTCTTACTTTTTTCCCTTCAAATAAGCTTGGTGTAATTCTTAGTTTAGTTTGTAAATCATGCCAGGTTGAGTGATTTGTAAGGTAAGACAACCTGAATGTTTATCTCTCTGTTATTACACTGTATAATTACCCCGTGTAATGTTTTAATGTGATGTACAGTGTTATTACACTGTTATTACACTTATAACATTGCAATAACAGTAATAACACTGGAGTAACACTATACATCACATTACAAACATTACACAGGGTTATTACACTGTGTAATAACAGAGATCTTATTACATTGTTATTACACTGTTATAAGTGTAATAACAGAAACTGGTTATCTTAACAGGGCACTTTTATGTGATTTCCAGTCACATAGTGCAATTTTACAGCACACGTTACCTCCAATTGTTATAAAAACACTTCAATATTTCACTTCCAATAAAACTGGATCAAACTGATTTTTTTTTTTATTAAGATGCATTTTCATCAATGTGTATTTTTTTATCTTTTTTTCTGCTGCATATCTAATCAGTGAACTGTAAAGTAATAAACCAGGCAGAGAAATTCTCGCAATCCTGACAAACATGGGGTGATTAGTCTTTTTGTTTTGGTCAGATGAAATAAAAACAAGAGGACAAACTTTTTTTTTTTTTACACCCCCCACTTTGTCCTCACTCCATCTCATCTCGTTTTATTCAGGCATTTTATTTTCAGGAACACGCAGGAAAACCTGAACCCGGAGGACGAGGTGGACGAGTTCCTGGGCAGGGCCATCGACGCGCGCAGCATCGACCGCCTGCGCTCCGAACACGTCAAAAAGTTCCTGCTCACCTTCAGAGAACCTGACCTGGAAAAAAAGGTTAGGCCGCACACAAGACAAGCACGCTGCCCGGAGCATCGGCGGATAAACGGTTGTGACAGGCAATCTGCCGAGCGCAACAAAGAAAAAATAAATAAATAAATAAAAAGCTTTCTCCTTTCTGTGCCTGGAAGACGTCAAAGAAAAGGGAAAAACACAGAAAAGGGAGGTTACATTTGGAAGTAGAGTACTGAAAGCAGGAACACGGCTTCAGACGGACAGAACAGGGGGAATTGCTGCATCAAGACTAAAAATGTTACTGATCCACAGTTTGACTGTTTCTGCTGCAGTCATGAAATACAAGCACTGTTATTCTCACCTCTGCCATAAAGGATTACGCAGCTACTGCTAACAACAATAATTTAATGAAAACCATTTGAAAACTAAAGAAAGTACAAAAAGACAAAATAATAATCGACAAAAAATTAAAACAGATCAAAATCAAATATCCAATTGAAATGCATTTAAAGCCTTTCAGAGACAAAATATTAGCAGTTCAAAATGGCAAATTACTCTTGTAGTTTAACATTTTATTATTAAGTCCCTTTACAATTATGGGCTACTAAATTAATAGCTAACTCGCATCGTTACTTAAACATTTGTAGCTTGACTAATAAGGCCAAAGAAAAGGGGTTTATCAAGTAATTATTGATTGTGTCTATTGACATTTATTGGGAAATCTTCTTTTTTTTTTTCCTTGAAGGACAGAGTCTAGTTACGTTGGTTGTCTGACATCCAGCTTGTTTTTTCCTGTTTCCAGTACTCCAGGCAGGTGGACACCAGGTTCGGTGCGTACGTGGCCTGCGCCACCCTCGTCTTTTTCTTCATCTGCTTCATCCAGATCGTCATTGTGCCAATGTGAGTCACACTGTCATGGTGGCAGATGCTCAGATGCTGGCCGCACGCAAGAGAAGGGAAATGTTTGGTTGATAAATGTGTAAAATCAACAATTTTAATACTATTAATTATTATTAGCTAAGACTGACATGAGACTGTTATAAACATGAATGGCTCTTTATAGATGTTTATGATTGGTGTCATGAAGTATCATGCAGTAAATAATGACACTTTTAACACAGAGTTGCACTAAAAGTTGCATTAAAATTAAACGTGTCAACTTTGCATTAAAAGTGACATCATTTCATCATTTACCAAATGACACTTCATGACAACAGTTGTAAACATTCATAAAGACTCCATCATGTTCATGACAGATGTTGTTCATGCTTAATAAGACAGTCTTATGCACACCCCTTCAAATAAAGTGTTACCCAGAAATGTTTGCATTCCACCACATTTTTCCTTCCACTCAACTTTCCATTAGTTTGCTTGGATGGTCCCTCTGTGAACAGCCAGCTTCTTTACAGATGGCCTTTTATGGCTTACTCCTTACCTTTTATTGCCATAACATGACAAAACCCCTATTTTTTTCATGGCTTTATTTATACTTATATATATTTTAGTATATTTGAATTTTCTGAAAAGCTGAATTTCAGGTTTTCATTACCTGCATGTTATTATTAAAATGATCAGAAATAAACTGATGTAACTTTTGTGTTGAAATACTGAAAGAAATGAAGTTTTTAAGTTCATAGCTAAGGAGATGTACAACAATGATTTTTTTTTTAGCAAATTAAATTATGATGCAACATTGTGTAGCAGCAAAAAACTCACTATAAATCATATCTACTGCATATCTCTTAATGTGTTGGTATTTTTGTTTCATGAGCATCTTTGCTTCCAGAGATTAAGAACAAAAGTTGTGGGGAAGCTGATTAAACACTAAACTCTTACTCCCGCTGCAGCTTCGTGGCCTAAGCTGTAAAACCTTGTAGAATCAGGTGAGCTTCTCTCCGCCAAAGGTTTTTCCTCAGATCCTCGGCTTACTGTCAGAGCCGTCCTGCTTTGACAGAATCGGGACACTCGACTCCAGATCTGTCTGTAGGAAGAAAAAAAGTTTAGCCGCACTTTGGGCCACTTTGGCTTTTGTTTGTTTCGTAGGAAGCGGCTCAAGAAAACGACATCTTGCTCAGATAACCCAGTTCCTCCTAACCAATCAGAACCTAAACATAATCAGGCGGTGCAACAAAAACCTGACGTCTTGACGACGCAGGCCTGTTCTTACAGGGAGGATCCAAACCGTTTCCTCCTGCAAATAAGAAATTTATTTTACTCATCGTGTGGATTTCAGTTCAGATATGTATACAGTGACATCACACAGCTCAGTTATGGGTTTTCAACCAGCAGCTTGTCTATATTAACTAATCGTGTAAATAATAATCTGTTTCCTTTCTGCAGCTCCAATCTGATGATCGGCTTCTTCATCACGTGCTTCATCATCCTGGCAGGCGTCATGTTCATCTCAGCTGTATACTGCTGCTTTGGAGTGAGTAAAATCCACAACCTGTAGCTAAAATGTAAAATCTAATTATTATTTTTTAATTATTTTTGTTAATAAAAGACCTTTCTTAGTGTTGTATGATGGTTACAGACATTCAGCAGTGTTTACACTATGAAAATTAACCTTCGCTAGTTATTGAGAGCCTTTCTGAAAGACCTGAAGAGCCGCTGCAGGTTGTAGACCTCCGGCCTAAATGAACAGCAGACGGGTCTCCCAATGTCGTGGGAAAAAAGAAAAAAAGTTTTTTCAAATAGCCTGTTACATCTCTGTCGGTATGAACCGACAGAGATGTAACAAAAAGTTGTTCAACTACCATGAAGGAGTGCTGTTGTTGGAACGACCTTGTGGTGTGTTCACTGGTCAGAAAACAGATTGGATTTTATTTTTTTAAACTGACGGCTCAGATCACCAGATGAATTATCGGTGGATCTCTCCTGCAGTAATGCTCCATTGCTAAATACCGTTAGCACCGATATAAATCTGCTCTCACTCGTATCAAAAGGATGTTTCAGTCGTTAACTTTACCATAGCTTTGTGTTCGTTGTTGTCTTTCAATCCACAAAGTAAGAAAGCTTCAATTGTATCATTTTGACACTGGATCTTCAGCATCAAATCCCCCCCCTTTTTTAAACATCTGCTTCTGCAAACACTGCTCACAGTCTGATTCCGACATCCTCTAAAAGATGCGTCTATATTCCCACACACCCATTCCCGTGGCTCCTCTTTTTCGTCCTCCTCTGCTTGTTTTATTTTGCCCACAGTGTAGGCAGATCTGCCAGCGTGTCGTTCTTTAAAAAAAAAAAAAAAGATCACAGCAGGGACACGTTTATGAATACATGTCTTCTGTGCCATCTCCAAAATCACCAGGATCACAAGCCAGTGGTTTTTCCTTCTTAAATTAGTGCGTCTCTTTGAGTTGTGGAGATAAATACAAATAATGGATGAGTCTTTTGTCCAGTCCACTGCGGCTGATGACTCATAGCTACAAGATGTGCCTTAAATAGAAAGAAATGAGATGTGTTCAGTAGCAGGAGAGGTTCTGCTCCGAAGCACTAAAACGAGACATTGAGTAGAGCTGAAACAACTAATCAGATTAATCGCGATGGAATCGATTATCGAAGTAATCATCAAACTAATTTAGTGATCGATTAATCATTAACTGAAGGATAAAGACTAAAAAAAAAGTCAATTTGCTGAAAGAACAACATACTCAGAGGAATAATTAACCCAAAACTGCACAAAATGTATAAACATTTTGAATTTCAACAACCCAGAACTCCTGAAGAGGCGAGGTTTTAACTTCACCTGGTTCAAATTCTGTAGAAAAAGAAAAAAAACTCTTCGCTTGCTATCCTGTTATTGATCAGTTTATCCAAAAGTTAATCAAGAGATTAAAGCTCTAAACTGTATTGATGTTAAATCAAGCAGAAAGGCCTGAACTTTTCACATGTTGATGCCAGAAGTTTTTGGGGCTTTTTGCTACAAGCGTTCACTAAAGGAACTACATTATTGCTTTTTACGCAATAAAATGTTGTTCTTATGTAAAAAAAAATGTATCTGAATATTTGTGTATTTCATATTTAAATTCTTTCTGACATGGTTTTAAAAAGGTTTGAGATTAAATGAAAAATCTGCAGAATGTGCCAATATTTTAATCCAATTAATCGTTAAACAACCAAATAATCAGTAGCTTCAGCCCTAAGTCAGAATCTGAAGGTGAATAATTCATAAGTTCTATTTTGTTCACCCACCAGATCTTCCCCGCTCCTCTGCAGACTCTTTCCAAAAGCATCGTCCAGTCCCGACTCAACAGCACCTTAGTGGGTGTCTTCACCATCATCATCGTCTTCCTGTCTGCTTTCATCAACATTGTAAGCGATATGTACAGATTTCTTACCAAAGTCAGCGTTCGTGCGTGGTAAGTGACCCGAGTCCGCTCACTGACGGTCCGTTTGGCTCAGTTCACCTGCAGCAGTCACGACCTGCGGAGCTGCATCAAGTCGGAGCTCAACATCAGCCGGGACCTGGTGGACGCCTGCCACGCTGTCCTCCTCAACTACAACCTGGACGCACAGCACGGCGCCTGCGGAGACGACGCCCTCATCTGCAGCTTCCCTGAGGTGTGTGTATGTCTGAGGCTAACTTTTATTTGATTTCCCCCCACTCTTTGGTAGATTGCTTTGTTTTCTGCAGTTTTATTTCACAAGATGTGGCAACAAGAATGGTCATTTGTGGTAATATGATTTGATTACGGCTTTAATAAAGAAAAAAAAAACTTTTAAAAGGCACAAAACACTGGAAGCGCTGAGAACTTCTGGGCCATGTAGTTCTTTTGACTTTTGTTAAATGTAGGCTAATTAAAGGGCCAGCATTGTTAGTTTACCAGGCACATTGTATCATTTTAAAGCATAATAAGTACCTTTGTTGCCTTCAGTTGTTATAAAAATGTTGTACATATCAAATATTAAATAAAGTAAAAAAATAAAAGAAATTTGACTTCATAATTTAACTCTGTCTCTTTAAGAAGCTCTTGGTGTTTCTGAAGCTTCCTCAGGAAGTCATCACAACATGGCTCCTGTTAGCCGTTTAGCAACGTTTTACCTGCATTTCACTGGAAAGTAGCTCCTATAATGAGCTCAGCGGCCGTGCAGCTCCACCAGGTGTTTGCTAATTGCTGCTGGCTAGTCTGAAGGAGCTGAGTGGGGGAGTGAAGGCAGAGGGGAGCTTTGTTAGATGAAAGCTTGGAAACTGCAGCTCCAAGGAGGAGCTTCGTCCTCGAAGGTGGAGCTAGGACCAACCAAGTGTTTTGAACAGCTGAATGGTTGCCATGGAGATTAAAGGATCTTTCAAACATGCATGAAAGAATCAAAGCAACACTTAATGTATGTTTTTGATGAGGGAATAACATTATGACATGTTGTAAAGCTCAAAAGTGTCAATTTTACGTAAAACTACCCCTTTTAAAAAATCTACAAAATGGCGGTCATCGTGACTTAATCTTTTAGCTTGCTCCTTTTCATCTTATACTGTCCCAGTCACATGATTAACTGTAAAGTTTATTCCCTGATTTGGGCAACACAGGCAGTAACTCAGGGCGCCATCAGGAAGGGGGCGGTCGTGTGTGACTTATTCAGCCGGAATCATACCATAGTCCAACGCCTTACGGTCCACATCTCCTCTCTCTCTCAGTACTTCACCTGCTGTGTGCTGCTCAGCCTGCTGGCCTGCTCCGTCTTCCTGCAGGTCAGCAGCATCGGGAAACTCTTCCTCATGCTCTTCATTGAGCTGCTCTACCTGCTCATCATGGAGGTGCCTAAAGTGAGCCTCTTTGACAACCAGGACCTGCTGGTTATGGCAAACGCCCTGAATTACACGTGAGCGTCTCCCTCACCGCCATCACCAAGTATGTGACCAAGTACAAACCTCACGTCTGATCAGCTCTTCTTCTGTTTCTCCTCTCGCAGCAAACCAGAGAACGGCACAAGGTGAGACCGACGGCAGGTTTCATCGCCGCTCCGTCATCTGTTAAACCGGCAGCGTCGTTAGTTGCCACGCTAATGAATCTAATAATGACCCGCTGACAGCAGATGCTCGCACTAATGAGCCGAGATTTACAGAACAGCTTGTTTGTGTCAGATTCCTCCTTGAAGTATTTACTAATTCCTGTGCAACACCTTCATCTGTGCTTATTGTTCTGCTGTTTCATTCATCAACCTGTTGATGTGTATGTGTGTGTGTCCCAGGTGTTTGGTGGACAACAAGGTTCCTCTGAAGATCATGACCCCCGTGGTGATCACTGTCTTCGTCCTCGCCCTTTACCTTCACGCCCAGCAGGTGGAGTCGACGGCCAGGCTGGACTTCCTCTGGAAGCTGCAGGTGGAGTCCGACAGTCTGCGTGTCATTTTCTGTTCTTCACTAAGAACATATGTTGTGATTTAATCCCACTTGCAGTCAGTCAAATTCAGATTATAATGTCAAATGTTGAACTTTGACCCTACCTCCTCCAGGCTACAGAGGAGAAGGAGGAGATGGAGGAGCTGCAGGCCTACAACCGACGCCTGCTCCACAACATCCTGCCCAAAGACGTGGCTGCTCACTTCCTGCAGCGCGAGCGGCGCAACGACGAGCTCTACTACCAGTCCTGCGAGTGCGTCGCCGTCATGTTCGCCTCCATCAGCAACTTCTCTGAGTTCTACGTGGAGCTGGAGGCCAACAACGAAGGGGTAGAGTGTCTGCGGCTGCTCAATGAGATCATCGCCGACTTTGATGAGGTAAGCGCAGACGCTGCCGCGATCACGGTCTGTGGTTCTTACTGGCTTCTGTGAGTGGCTCGTCCATTAGCGTCAGTGGAGATTTCTCACTTAATGTTTCCCCAGCTGCATAAAGTCGCATTGGGTTCTAAAAATACCCTTCAGCTAAAGAGAAAAATATCAATTCACAGCAATGTCCCTCTCCGGAACTTCTTTTTTCTTGTGGAGTGACATTGGAATATTTTTGACGTTCCTCCTGCCCTCCACAGATCATCAGCGAGGATCAGTTCCGTCAGCTGGAGAAGATCAAGACCATCGGCTCCACGTACATGGCGGCTTCCGGCCTCAACGACTCCACGTACGACAAGGCCGGGCGCTCGCACATCCGTGCAATGGCCGACTACGCCATGCGGATGATGGACCAGATGAAATACATCAACGAACACTCCTTCAACAACTTCAAAATGAAAATAGGTCCGTGAAAGAACACGCTGCAACCATGTTTATATCACTTTAGCAGGAGAAAGATGCATACATGGAGAGTAAGAGATTTCTAGATTTTCCTAAACGTCAGTTTGGAATAACTTTCAGTGATAAAGGGAACGACACAATCGTTTATTTTGTAATGTATTAATCTGTTTTCACAGGTCTAAACATTGGCCCGGTGGTTGCTGGGGTGATAGGGGCCAGGAAGCCCCAGTACGACATTTGGGGGAACACGGTAAACGTAGCAAGCCGCATGGACAGCACAGGGGTCCCGGAGAGGATCCAGGTAACCAACTGAACAAACTCTGCGTGAAATTCCTTTAAAACTTCAAGTAAAAGTCCTTTATTGTTAAAATAATCCAGTATTTTCCTGCCAGAAAATGGCTTTGGACTGACTTTCTCAACTTAACTTACTAATTTGAGGCACCTGTTTGCTAACAAAAATGTTAGCTGTAGCAGCTAAAGACATGGCTGCAAATACAAATGGCAAAGCTGAAATATAATTTCCAACCCGTGGAAAAGATAGCAGAGCTAGGTTCTACAGGAATCAAGAAAAGCACCCATTTAGAAATTCCCATCAGGCGTTGATCTCACAGGTAATGAGTTTACAACGTATCAAAGAAAGTATTTCTAGCCTTTTATCATTTAAGAGAACTAAAGTCAAGAACATATAGAGAGATTTTCAATGCAGCTTTTATTAGTAATTAGCATTGTTAGCATGGTTAGCTCCATAGCAGATACAGCTCAAAATGAAACAAAGCATCTTTCTGTGATTTAATTAACCTTCTTGTTGTTCTAAAACAGCTCTTTTTGAATTATGAATAAGCTGTTCACCATTTTAAAGTTCACATTAAACAGAAGACTTGTTTTTGTTTTTTTTTTGTCAATACCAACAGCAGGTTTCCTTAACAAGTGTCCATATGATTACAGTTTTAGAAAAAAAACATCTGTAATGACATGAAACACAAGTTTATACATAGTTTTTAAGATTAATATGTATATCATGTTGGTGTTCATCTACATTTTTAGATGTTTTAAAACTTCTAAATATGTAGAAGTCTATTTCTTGGGTGGATTTTTGTCCGGTTAAGATAAACTTGGCATGGTGTGTGTGCGTGTGTGTACCAGGTTTTTATATCCTTATGGGAACCTATTTCTATCTACAACGTGGGATTATGGGGACCATTGCTCCTTGTGGGGACATTTTCTTGGTCCCCATGAGGGAAATTGTTATTTTTGGGATAGTGGTTAGGTCTGTGATGGTTAGGTTTGGGGTAAAGGTTAAGGTAAGGGTTAGGTATGTGATGGTTAGTGTTAGGGTTATGTTAAGGGTTAGGCTGTAGAAATTACTTGAAGTCAATGTGAAGTCCCCACAAGTGATGAAAACACGACTGTGTGTGTGTATTGGCTTTATGTCTATCACATTTTCTCAAAAGTTGAAAGAACCAAAATGTGACGTTGAATCTGAAGCAAACTGTTTACACACAGGTGACGGCGGATCTGTACCAGGTGCTGAACTCCTACAGCTACACACTGGAATACCGAGGTGTCGTCACCGTCAAAGGCAAAGGAGAGATGATGACCTACTTTCTCACTGCCGGACCCCCCGGCAGTTAACCTTTACTGAGTGACAATCGGACACATGGGAGGTTGAGCACCTTCTCTCATAACGAGCCGGCTTACAGACCTCTGATAGCTTAGGGCAGATTGAGGGTTCTCCCCTCACAGCAGCGGACGGTCCTTGAACCGGTCGGCACGTCGAAGGATTCGTCCTTTTTTTTTTTTTTTTTCCCAGGAGGAGCTCACGGACAGCCAAGGGCACGTCTGCTTTTTGACCAAAGATGTCCAATCGGAGTGCAAAGACAGATTCGTCCAGCTCGGCCCTGACAAACACGAAAAGACGAGGATCCTGGAGGAAACTTGGCCGGTTGGGTTTTCCGAGGGGGTTCTTGGACAAAACCTGCGGGGCGATCTGAGCTACGTCGCCTCCTCTCCTGTTCTCTGCCTTTTTTTTTTTCCCAGCTGATTCTGAACACTATGTACATGTAAAACCCAGGAAGTTTTATGTGTATGTGGGTGACTTTATGTACTGTTTGTATGATATTTTGTTCCCGTTGCTGTGGTACAGATGCAGATCTGTCAAGTGCGGACATAAAGCCAGCAGCACTGCAGTCCTCGCTTGTTAGTGCGTCCATCTCCCCGTCGATCAGCACCGGACGACCTGCGCGCTTCACAAAAGTATTCACACCCCTAGCACTTCCTCACGTTTTGTCACTTTGGAAAAGACAAAAGTTTATTTCTAAATGGATTTATGTAATAAACCAATACAGAGATGGAGATATATGTGAAATTTAACTAAAAGGATAGAGTTAAGGAAAACGTTTTTGCAAATATCTGAAGAGTGTGGAGTGCCCACGTCAATATTTTGTACAACCGCCAGCTGCAGACTTTTCATGAATTTCTCAACCAGCTTTGCAACTATAAACTCTAAAATGTTTTACCTCTTCCTTTTTCCAAAATGACCCAAGCTCATTTAGATTTGAATTAAGTTTTTCTGTAATTATTTCTATCATCATAGATTCTTTGTCAGTTTTACCATTAGTTTTGGGATGCTACATTTGTTGGAAGGAAACTTCAAGTCTTTTGATGCTTCTAAAAGGCTTACCTTCTTTCAACCCCATTTCTGCTGGAGATAAACGTCCCCACAGTATGACGCTGCCACCGCCTTGTTTCTTGATGGGGTGAGTGTGCCCAACGTGATACACTAGATGGCTTAACCGCCACACATGGCGTTTTGCATGTAGTTTAAAATGTAACAGCATCTTCAGCATCTTTGTCCGTCATGGGCTTCCGTATGGCTTATTCTCTTGCCGCTCTTCTTCATTTACAAGCAAGGGAACCATTTTTCTTTTAGAATAGAAACAATTTAGCAATTTCTATTTGCGCCCCCAGTAAACTCCCATTGACATCTGATGTTGTAAAGTGACAAAACGTGAAAAGCCAGACGGGT
Organism: Poecilia latipinna; assembly: GCF_001443285.1. Taxonomy (NCBI): domain Eukaryota; kingdom Metazoa; phylum Chordata; class Actinopteri; order Cyprinodontiformes; family Poeciliidae; genus Poecilia; species Poecilia latipinna. The sequence goes on along the minus strand of NW_015114727.1, from coordinate 21,799 downwards.
ATGAATACTTCTTTTTTGGTACTGTATGAGTTACTGCACACTGTTTGTCTCATAGGCGAGGGGATATAACTCCTATAGTATATGGATTATGTTTAATAGAAAAGTCCAACACAGTGTTTATATGAAGCTTCCCGTTAGCCTCTCACAAAGAATACATAGGCACGCCTGCAACACAAGGATGTCAGTAAAAAAAAAAAGAAAAAGCTTTTCTACTCCTAAAGAGGTTTTGTATTTTGACGTCAAAACACAGACCCTACGAGATATTTAAAGATTATATATTTTCTACATTCATATAATACAGAGCTATGTATAAACTACAGTGTGTCTCCACATGTGCAGACTGCAGAAACCCTCACTGGTGTTGCCTGATTCCCTCTCCCCTCCAGCTCTTTTCAACAAATCGAGCATACTTTCTTTTTTTTATTATTAATCTGCAGGAAGTCGACTGCTGGCTGATTAGAAGCGGCCGATGATCTCCCCTTTAATGTGTCTCAATGTCACAGCAGAGAGGAAAACGCAGTCGGAACGACTCACTAGATGGACCTAAAGGCGTCGGCCGCGGTGCTCAGACGCCATTTTGCACTCCGGTGCTTTCAGCCGTCCGCCCCTCCGCCTCGCGCACCGCTCCACCTGCAGGCCCTGATTGTTTGCTCGGTTAGGTGGTACGACACAATGAATGTCCAATGTTCTCCAATGAGGCCTTTCATGCGGACTCTAGAGCGACTACCAGGATGATGATCAGCCTGTTGACAGATTGAGCATGTGTGGGAAAATGTGCACTTTTTAAAATCTGCTGTTTATGTTTTTTGTTTGTTTTTCTCTCATCAAAGCAGTTTTTCTTTCAGTATTGCATCATTGCTCTGCATTGCTTTCTCTCACATAACTTTCACCCATTGCTTGGATGAGTCGGACTATAGTAATGTGAAATTCTTCAAACTTTCACCTGAGAATATGAAAATGGCACTTGGATATGAAAATCTTCATCCTTTGATGTTTTTATTGCCGGTAAAGATCATGAATGCCCAAAACTTGCTAATATTTGTCAATAAATACAATGAAAGGGGGGAAATTGAATAAAAAGGAAAAAAATCTGTAATTTGTTAGCCGTAATCTAATTGTCAACAAACCGACCCGGAGCTGCAGCTTCGGCCAGACTAGATCTTTTCCCACACAAAAGCTGTGATACCAAACTTTTATTACTATAAATATGTTCTGTTCTCAGTGCATGTAAGCTAATGGTGAGAACTACACATTTCATTTAATCATGCAAATAATGATCAGCTTCTGAATTCTCTGTAATGGATTCAAAGTAAACAAAGACACTGACAGTAAAATATTGGCTGCTTATGGCCTTTTTACAGAACCTAATTTTAACAAATGTGCTACATTTAGTTCCCATTTTAAAATTAAACAGGCTTGACAGTTTTTCCACTTTAGACATTAACAGTTTGTACAAACATCCATAAATTGTACCCTGGTAATGTTTGAAAAATAATTTAATTTTATCTCTTTAAGAGCCCTTCAGGACGTTTTCAGTGTTTGTCATGAGCAATGCCAAAAGAAAAGGCAGTAGCTAATAATACCAAGATGAATCCAGAGAGAAAATTTCAGACGTACATTCCTCATGTTTTACATCTGGAATAAATATATTCACACATAGGCAATATGAACATACCATAATTTATGGTATGTTCATACCATATTGCATGGTATGAACATACCATACATTTTTCACTCTTGCAAGAGTTAAAAATTGCAAAAAGTTTTCCGTCATAACCTTCTTTAGTTGAATATTCCTAGAACATTCAACAGAAACCTCCCCTTAGTGGAAATTAAAGAAGCAAAACCCTTTATACTGTTGAGGTAAAACAAACTGAACCAGCTAAAATAAGTTTATTACGGTCAATTTTCTGTACAATAAAAACTTAAAACTACTAAAAAATTCAGAAGTAACCTTATCAGGGTTTTTTTTTTTTTTGTGTGTATCAAATTCTAGAAATTAAGTGTAATGACATGCTAAATAATTTTTGCTTTACCAGGGACAAGTCAATTTTATATTACGTAGTTATAATTTTTTTTTTTTTTATTAAAATGTGTTTTTTTTTTTGTTTTTTTTTTTTTTTAAAGAGGAAAATTGGAAACTTCTTTAACTTTATTGGAGGTCATCATAGATCCTAAGAGTCTCATCCCAGCTACTGCGTAAATACATGTAAATGATTTGGTTACTGGCAATAAGAAAAAGTTTACTTTATTCTACTTTACTGGTGGGATAAAATAAGTAAATCAATATTTTAAGCCTCTGGAAAATTAAACTGCAATATCCTACCCAGGTGGTTATTGTCTTGGTAACCTGTTGTACTGCTGCTGCAACACCACTACACTTTTAAATGCCGTTTTGACTCGCTGAATGTTGTGCCAATTTAAGCCCATGTTTTTGTTTTTTTAATTTGTTTGAGCTTACATGCTTTACAGCTACTGATTTCTCACAATGACCCTGACATGAAGCATCTGTGACAAAAGTGGCTCCAGAGAGAAAACGATGGGTTGTTTTTGTTGTCTTGTTCCGACACCATTTTATTTTATTTTTTTTACAGTAAAATAAACTGCTGAGATGTTTCACAGGTACATATCGGTCTTTTTCTTCCACATATTCTGCATGTTACTGATATCTCAGTCTTGTGTGTAAAAACTGGTGTGTTGGCATACCAAAGTTTGAGAGATTTTTCATTGAAAAATCTGTTATGGAAAGTACCTAACTTCTACCACCAGATGGCAGCAGAGCTCCATCATTTTGTTCATGATTAACTGTTGGAAAACAAGACAGACGAGCTGATTAGCACTGTGGGTTCATCCATAACTGGATTAATATCTATATTTACATTATAGTCAAATCACTAGTTGCTTAATTAAGTTTGGTACTTGATCAACATTATTAAGCTGATTATGAAATCCTCTTGGGTTCAGTAGAAAATAGGTTTTGTATTTTATCAGGAAGCACAGCAGTGTTTATTTGATGTTGAATGAAGCAGAACAAAATCCTCAGACAGAATGACAATGACCTTTTTTGGACAGGAAAATCTGCCCTAATTGGGTGAAATTTGCCACAAGATGATCACTCATCACATGAGGATACAACTCATCTTATTCAAGCTAGCAGCACATCTAAAAATCAAGAAAAAGCACAAGTGTTTTTAAAAACCTCATATGTAATCTTAGATATGAGTCTGCTGGAAAAAAACAAACAGCAATTACAACAATTCCTTATGTGTCATGTGGAGTCTCTAAATCTTGGAAGATTACCACAAGATTTTAGGAACAGGGAGCAACAAGCTACAGATGTAGCTTGCTGTTGCCTGTTAGGAAGTGTAATTTGAAAGCAGCCAATTAGGCGCAAAACAATTTTAAGCACTGGCAGAGCAGAAAGTTAAGATATGAACTCAGTCTTGATGTCGACTCTAAAGAAAGTTACTCAAAAAGCTTTGAGAAAAATAAATGAAAAATAATCGCCCCTCTTCCAGTTTCTCTCTTTAGTTTGATTTCTGAAACGCGACTTAATTTTCACGTTTGCTGTTTGGGAACAACAGATGTAAAAGGTGCGGCTGCCTCTTTCTAAAGTTGTTTGCTCTCTCAACATCTGAAGGTAGACAGTCTAATATCGCTCCAAAAGCAGACAAGTGTAATTTTGTTTCATGTTTACATTTATTAATAAAAACGACAAATTTATTATACAAGTTACATTCAATGGTTTATTTTGAATCTTTTCCTGGTGACGACATCTTCAAACGCTCTTTCATTTTCCATCCACAAACAAATCTGGTCGATAATTCCCCGAATCTCAATTCCCTGACAAAACCGCCCACACAACATATTTACTGTAACTGCAAAGATGCAGGATGCCGAGTTGGTGACGCAAGACTCAGCTCGGCTCCCAGAACGCCCGAGCCATGAAGTGCGAGAGCCGGCATGAGGTCATGTAGGTGTGGTCGCTGCTGGAAAAGCGGAGTAAAAGTCAGACTGCAGTAATGGGTCGCATGAGAACGACTTGTTAACTTCTGACGCCAGATGTGCGTGGAGCTGCAAGACTTAAAACTGTTTGCTTTCCTTTCCACCGTCCTCTGCACACATCTTTGGTCTCAATAAGAATGTAAAAGTTCAGAGAGCAAAGAAACCAACGCTGCCCAAATAAATGTTAAATGGTGCATATAAGCTGCGTGAAAGCAGCGCAAAAGTCCAAGTAGCAGAAAAAAAGATGGCTGAACTAAAGAACTCAGTAGGAGGTAAAGAAAACAGTGATGCATCTTTGCTGTTGGCAACACGGATGTGTTTATTCACACAGTCATTGTGACACTGGCATACGCTCGAGGCTGTGTAGGCGAGGAAGGATGCGACTGCTGATCGTCTGAGCCGACAGGAGCTTTATGTTGTCACAAGAAGACATTTATACACGTCTGAATGAAAAAACATGAATTTCATAAATGATTACATCTTGCACCGAAATTAGTCATTGAATAAATAATGAGCTCTTGCAAAAGACAACAACCACAAAAAAAGATACGACTGTTTTACCCCTGATTAGTGAATAAATTAAAGTCTGAGTGACTCAAACAGGAAGGCAGCGTTGCATAGTTTCACCTCAAGACCAAAAATGGACATTTCTACAGCTGAAGAAATACCAGCACTGGGTTTAAAAGAAAGCATAGATGTGAGTAGGTAGAACATGAACAAAAGGTAAAAAAAAGAAAAAAGAAAAAGAAATTCAGACTGTTGACTTTCTCTGCTTGTTTTCAGGTTGTTACCTCTTGGTATCAAAGTAAAAAACTTTTCTTTGTTTTATCCTAATTTAATCTCTTGTAGTCTAAAGAGTTGTTTTCTGATTTCTTCTTCACTTTCTTGCCACATATACTCCTACAAATGACATAAATACACACTGGCAACGCAATGCAAATTCTACCACATCCTCCACCTAATTGTCAAAGTTTTTAAAGCTTAAAAGCAGTATGCATGTGGACTGGTATGTAGAAATCATTACAATGAGATAGAGGTATACACTCTGGCGTCTGTGCTCAAAAACTCAAGTTTTTATGGGTTAGTTAATATCCGTCTCGTTTCTCCTGACTCCACTTCCAAATAACTTTGAATATGAGCTGGAAAGAAAAAGGAGGAAACGGTATCAAAGAAAAGAAAGATGAGGCTTTAATCTGTAGCCAGACTGCAGAGCTTCTTTTGAGCTTTGATGTAGGTCATGTTGACATTATCATCACCTGCTTGCAAAGCATCAGTAATAAAGCATTTTGTGATACAATCCCATGTAAGTGTTTGTCAAAAAGAAAACTAATTTAAAACAAGATGGAGGCCAACAAAGTGGCAAAAATACTGACGTAAACAAAACTTAAACAATATTAAATACAAAATGCCCTGATTAAAATGGCTTTAAAACGTTGCAAATTGTACATATTTTTGTATTATTGCACATTTTTTCTGATTTTCTGTAAAATTTAACGGAATTTTGAATTATTCAAGCCAAGTTCAGATCATCCCTTCAATCTGCAGTCATGTTCTTTACAATCAGCTTAAAGTTCCCAACATGGAACAGGAGGCAGGTGTTTAATACAACCAGCTAACATTTAGCCTCTAAACAGAAATGAACAGAATTGAAGGGCGTGCTGAGGCTGTGTCTGTGTTTAAAAAGTCCTGATGCATCTTATCCACCTGGGTGAATATCACCTCAGAAACTCCCGACATATGTTGTCCATTTAGTTCTGTGATCCAACTGCATGCCTCTAAAGCACACAGAGCTGCTGACTAATGCATTTATGGGAAAATGAGTCAAATTTCTGCCCCACACAGTCAAAAATAAAGCATAATCAGCAACCGGTGCTGCTGCTTCGAGAGAGTTTAGAGCAGAGGAGAGAAAAGCTGGGATACGGCAAAAACCCTGATTTTATATTAAAAATGTAATCGAGTCCAATTTCAATCAAACAGATAGTGGTATCCGACATATTTTAGACGTTTCCCTGCTCCAACACATCTGATTTAAATGGCTGAAATTGTCATCAAGCTCTGCAGAAACAAGAATTGGACCAATTTAATTCAATGAGGTGTGGTGAACCAGGGAGACGTGTAAGGTACTCCACTTATAAAGACAATTAAATATCTGCTGGTGGGTAAATGTAGTTTCAGGTTATTCATTTCAGGATTCATTTAACAAACCTCATGGCTGACATGTGAGCTAGTTTAACAAGAAGATACGGGGGAAAAGGTTATGAGTTCAGTTTCAATGCTTTCTGAAAGGTACGTCACTCTAATTGATGAAATCATACATACATTTATTAGGATTTTCTTTTCCTGTTGGATGCAGTAAAAGAAAACCTTTTCAAGTGCATGGGGTTTGCAACCATCCTGCAAACAGGCCTGTGACCTAAATCAGAGCTGTGCAGAAGAAGTCCATAAATCATCATCACGCAATAAAGGAAAGGAGGCAGCTTCCAAAATCAATCCAATAAAATCCATGAAGCAGTCGGACCGCAGCAGACTTTCCTTTCCAAATCCAAACGGAGGCAGATCCATTTATGCTCCGGTGAAATGTTCAGCCCCTCCTCTCCCTCCTCCGAATCGGGAAGGCTTGTTTTTGCTTCCGGTGTGTCCGACAGACCACCGCTGGGGCACCTGACTTACAGCGCGTTAGTTTTTTTTTTTTTTTTTCTTCTTCTTTGTCAGACGTTGTAGTCTGGCGCTTTGCCCAGCGGCTGCCTCAGTCTGATTTGCAGGGTCATGAAGGCCCCCACGGCTACATGGAAGAGGATCTGCCAAATGTTCCTCAGTTCATACAGATACATGTTGGACAGACAGATGAGCGCAAACGCCAAGAAGGACTTGCTGTTCCTCCAGATGGAGAAGTAGGCAAACAGGTAGCACTGAAAGAAACGGGATCACATCGAATTAATGCCGAACAAACTGGCTGCCGACGCGTCTTCGACAACAAATCCTATGTGACGGCTCTGATCTGTCGACTAAATTGTGCGCTTCCATTTTGCCGCACAAAAGGAGCTGATGAAAATGTTTTATAGAGGAGGCATTGGCCTGAAAGCCACTGAGCTTCAGCGAATGTTTGTCTAACTGACAAGCTGCTGAGCCGTAAAGTGCAGGGCTGTTAGTCAGCCGGCTGGCGATGGGCTGCTCTTACCGCAGACGATCACTTACCTGATACAGACAGGCCGCCGTGCCGAGGAAGAAGGCAATCACATAATTAAAGTCCTCGTCATCATTCTGCACAGGGAGGAGATGGACAGAGGCCGGGATCATTTTAGCATGCATGCTCTTTATGAGGCAAGAAATGCTTTATTGGTTCCCTTTAAATTCATTTTAGTATCTACAGAACATGATGTGACTGACTTTAATGGCAAGCTCAGATGGGGGGACAGGAATGTTGATAAAACGTCGTAAGGCATCTGGAAACTTTTTACACCTTTTATATTTGCTCTACAATAATGAAGAATATAAACTGTTGCAATAAGCACATTATCTTCAGAGAGTTTCAAGAGTCATAAAGATTAAACAGAGTTACTGGTAAGAGTAGGAAATACGGGGGAATTAGAAAAACTGGATGTTTGATAAAAAAACAAAACGAAAAAAACTAAAGCAGTCAGGGAGCTGCAGGAATTTCTGAAATGTCTTGGTTGTGACAAAAATACCCACTGCTCAAAATGTATCTGAACTAAGAGTAGTGTTTCAAAACAGAATCATTTGCTTGCAAAGAAAACATTGGATCTTGACAAAAGCACCCAGGAATGTTTCTACAGACAGGATTATAGTGATACAAGAAACTGCATGACAGTCAGCACAATTAAATGATGAGAGCAAAATATTACTCCTTAGAGTAAGACTAAAATATGCAGCGATTGTTCATCTAAAGCAACAGAGAAGACATGGCTATAGAGATTTTATAAACAAGATTCTTTGGTTAAGTTTTTGCATCAAGTATCCAAATGTCCCTGCAGTAAGTCCTGACCTGTAGTATGCTCTCTATAGCATGGACACCTCTCAGCAGGTTCAGGCCTCCACAGAGGACGCTGAGCACACAGGACACAATGCCAGGGAGCGTCGCCGGCTCCAACATCTGTGTGGGGGCTGGGAGAAAAAATAGACAAGCATCACACACTGTAACTGCATGGATTCGTTTCATTTCATGCAAAGTAATCATCTGTCGTGTTGGAAACACTCTGCAAGCAGGATACGGGCACGCCACCATATTGAAGACAAAAGGTGTTTGAATTCACAAAAAGTTTAGGACGTTGTAATACAGGGAAATACGTCTCGTCAGAGAACTTCATCCTCCAGGAGAGAAATGCTCAGAATCATCATTTTAGGAACAAAACGGCTCCAAGTCAACAGATGAGTAGTAAAAACAAAACACAAACGATTAGAAAAGTGGAGTTTCAGCAGGATTTGAAGTGTCTAAAATTGAAAACTGAACTGTTCCACAGAGAAAATGAGATAACTAGACATGAAACATTTACCTCAGCTCTTTTTCCTGTTAAAATAATATAACATCAAATGTGCATACAGGCAAAACAACTAATGGAGTAACACGATATTTGAGATATTTGAAGTTTAAGTAGTATTGCATGCATACATACTGAACCCCAATGTACTCTGGTACCCCAAAACTAAATCCTTTGCTTATGAAAACACTCAGAAATGACTTCATGGTAAACCTGCTGCAATAAGAAACTAATTAATCACATGATGAATTAAATTATTCTGATTATTAATGTTGCTTAATGGGCAATTTTATTTACACAAACTTTATAATTCATTTTATTTATGGCTTCGGTTGTGTTTTTATTTGTTGTCTTTGGTTGTTGTGTTTTACTTATAGTAATAGTTAAAACATCTTCCAGCTCCAGTGTTAAGTGTTATTTGAAAAATGAAAGTTTATTAGTCTTTCACAGGGCGATCTTGTATTTTTATTCCATTATCAACATATTACTGACCATAAATGGTCTCAAAACAGCAATATTATTGGTTATCGCAATAACTACTGGGACAATTTATCATCTAGGTGGATTTGTTATCTTGACAGGTCTACTCATTAGGAAACAGACCACAGCTGTCTGTAATTAAATCTTCACAGCAGACGGGAGAAAGTCATGGAGAAGTTAAAACGGTGTGAATACTTCTGAAAGGCACCAAACTTGTTCTTATCAAGAAAGAGGAAAACTGGAGGTGCATTCGGGTTGACACACAAGACCCCATATTTTTTGAGCAAGCAAAGCAAAATGGATGTCAGCAAAATGCACCAGCTCTCATCAGCACACACTCTTGAACGTTGCAGGCATTAGCGTTATTTTATGTTATGTTTTTCCACTCAACCTTCACTGAATGTGAATGGAAATTTCCAGGGACAAGGCGCATATGTTAAAAGGGCTTTTTTGTGCGCGGTGGCAGCTCGAGCCCTACCTATGCCCTTGTATTTAGAAGCGGCTCGCACCGAGAATCCATTGATAGCCTGAAGGTCCTCTGGGGAAAGCTGATAGGGCGGGCGCAGCTTGATCTCTGTCTGCATGTCAGCCAGGTTGATCTTGGTGGACAGGGAGCGAGGGCTGTTGTAGCGCTGCTTGGTCTTCTGGATGAAGGTGTCTGGGGGATGACAGTCAGCACAACAACAAGGCGGTTAGTACCGCGGGGAGCAAAATAACGGGTGATAAACACTCGGCGTATAAGAGATAAGGACACTGTTTGGCGTAAACACAAGGAAGCTGAAGCTGCGGCGTCTCTGAAAGGAGTAAACATCTTTGCAGCAGAGAAACATCTTCAGTCTCAGCATGCATCTCAGATTTTACTTATTTCCTCTGCAGAGTGCAGACAGAGGGATGTTTGTAATAAAACGGATCCACCTTTTATGGCAACGGCACGTCTCACCAAATAGCAAAAATACAAGCTTTAGTTTCAGAACAATAAATGAGTGTAGTGGGGGGGAGAACAGATGGTGAGAAGAAATTGTTATTTTTAATGAAATCACTGGTGGCATAATTATAGTCTCTAAAAGAAACATAACTGTAGCTCTGTTTTAATGACTTTCCTTTTTTTATTTAAGTTGCACAAAGTGTCAAGAATTTCTAATCAATCCACATGTCTTTCTGTTTCCCTGAGGTCAACCATGACTTGGTCTCTGGGCTGGACAAAGACCAAAATCCGTCTTTCTACGGTGAATGGGCAATTTATCCAATTGTTTGTCATTACTGAGGCAAATACACTGTGATAAAGCTAAGTTAATTGTTGTTTTTTATGCTGGTTGATGAGGTTTTATCACAATATTTAGTGATAAACGATACAATAAATGCTCACATCTAGCACCTAATGTCCACTATTAGGAACAATAAAGCATCTGTCTCTTTCTCCTCCAAAAACTCTGGAAACCTTGTTGGACTGCAAAGTGTCATTGACTTTTTGAAGTTCCAGGAGAGTTTAAATAAAATCTAATAATTTCCACTAATAAGATTGTGTGCCACCGGGTCGCCAGCATAATTATTTAAAACCTTGGTTAAAAATCAAACATCTTCCATGGTCAAGTCAGCATCCAGACCAGGATCCTATTGACCAGCTTTCATTGGTCTGCTTCCACTTTGTGAAATGTTAAACCAAGAGCTACTTTGTTGGAAAATGGCAGGTTGTACAATATTCTGAAAACATGAGTTCCAGCAATTGTTTTTCTCATCACTAAATAAATGTACTCAAATTAAAAGCATGTTTTTTCTTCACAGTGAAATCACACCATTGCAATAAAACCTTAGATTGCTTTAAGGTTTTTCACACATCTTCAGCAGCGTTGCTAATAAATGTGGCTGGCACTGTGTCTTGTTACCTAGATAATGACAGTGCGAAGCGCATTACTCACAAAATCCAAAAGAGTCTTACCGAATTCGATGAAGGAGTACGGCCGCACGGCACTGCTGATGCGTTTGGAGTCATAAGTGATGATGAACTCTTTCTGCAGCTCGTCCAGGAAGCAGAAGGCCAGCACATTGGGGTAATTTCCAGTGCAGACCATCAGGTATCCAACACCCAGCGAGTATATGAAGCTAAAAACGCAGAAAGAGCAGCAGAAAATCCTGATTTTAACGCGAGGTCCTGCCTTTTTGCTCAGGTCAGAAACCCCGGAGAAATAACGAGGACGACAAATTACAAGAGGGTAACATAACAGCAGTAATGATTCTGCTGGTTAACGCTCTAATCGCAGTGCAAACAGTTTAAAGTACACCACTGCTGTAAAGGTAAAGAAATAGGATCACACTTTCACAGCTAATTAAACTTAATAACCACATTAACATTCACATGCACCTGTTCAGACACAATACCCATCAGCCTGGAAGCGTTACTTCATACGATGAGCAGATTACATTTCCCTGATTAAAAAACAGGACTTGCATTATCTAAACGTCTCTGCTCTCATTTGTGCTCTGAGCCAAGACGTGAAACATTAAACAGTTAAATATCTACAAACGCAAGAGGTGAATCTGCAGGACTGTATCAGACCAATCTGACAGAAAAAAACAATAATCAATAAAGAGAGACAACAAGTTACTGGTGTCAATGCGCTAATTATTAGAGCTGGAAAAAGAAACAGAAGCTTTGGTCGTTGCTAGCAGGTCAGCAGCAGGCTCGCTGACTTTCCAAAAACACTTCTGCCAGCACTTGATGTTTGTTGTCCATCTTTGATTGGGTCAGAGGGAAATCGGCACACAAATGGACTGAAGAGTTGGTTGACAGGATCCCCAGTAATCGCACAATGTGAACCCGGCACCAAAAAAATTTAGAGAAACAAATTTAAATGGGAATCCAGAGCTGTAAAATTAAATGTAGCTTGTTGCTTAGTTCAGTGTGAGCGTGAAGTGAATCCCAAAGTGAGTAACTTATTGTGTTTTCATGACCGCCTAATATACTGATTTGTCTGTAAACAAGAGATGCACCAGGAAATCAGCAAGTGACCAAATAATTGTACAGTTTTCAGTGGTGAAACTCCCAGTAGGGGAGTTAAAAATCAGCCACTTCACCAGCATGTGTGCTATGAGGGTGCACTGACAGCAACAGTCATCAAAGTGGAAAACTTTACCGAGTGGAGTGAGACTTTTATCATATAACAGGGAGACTGAGCAGAGGGCAACAAATAAGCTTTTGTCCATTTGAGCTTTCAGCATGTTATGGTAATGAACATATTTAGACAGGCTGGGAGCCTGTCAGAGTCTGGGTAAAGTAACATCATTACTCTTTATTTCCCAGGGATCAAACAATTGATAGACTTCCTAAACAAAAAGCGCTTAATGATCACTAAAGCTCCCTCTAACTAAAACCTTTCTGCTGGGATAAGATCATAATTTAAAATCAACAATCAAATACTTAATATCCTTTGAGGAAATGGTAGCTGTTTGTTTTCCCAATGCAACTCTAGTACTAAAGTAGACCACCATGGATAATTAGGTAACTGTTGGCTACTTGAAAAAATCACTCGTATGCAACAATTTTCTCCTGATCAGCAGGTTAAGAACTGAAAAAGACCTTTTGCCCTTAAATGCATCCATGCGTACTATGTTCAGTCCATGAACTTGGGACGCATTTTAATGTTTTTAAAGGTTTAGCAAAGTCGGATAAATTAAGGGACATAATGCTCTGATGCATAGCTAGAGGTTATTTTGTACTTAGTTCATTTTCTGCTGGATTCAAAACGACTGCCCCCATTTAAGGACCTGCAGCATGTGTTTTCTCTCATGTGTCACAGTAGAAAAAAATAAAAAGTAAATAATTGGAATTAGTCAGAACAAAGCCAAAAAGAAAATGGAGGGAAGGCAGCCAGGAAAAGCTTCACAGGGACATAAACAGCAACGCTTTCTTACTCACTCCTCCATTCTTTCAATAGATTCAGCAGTCTTTAGTTTCATAAAGACTCTTTATCCCTCCCAAAATGTACTTTGTGAACAGAACTCAATGCTAGTACTCCTTACTCTGTGTCATTCACTGATTTAAATAGATCAGTAAACTTACCATCTGTGCATCAACTATAGATCTACAGTTATCAACACAATAAGCCCTTACCCACATGTGCTAGCTATATTTTCCCCCCCCCATCAAGAGGTGGCGGCCTCAATAATAACGCTGCAGTAAAAATGCAAACCGACATGCATTTGCTTTATGACTGATCTGTGACACGGCTACTGTTCATGAATCAAGATTTGGGCTTTTCCAGCTTTGGAAGCCAGTCAAACGTTAATGCTCAGCGTTAGCTGGTGCATCCCCATTCAATATCCCAAATCTCTTTGGACAGATGGCATGTATCACCTTCACTAATGTAATCATAATAAAAATCAATAACATCTGGCTCAGTAAATCTTAAAAGCAAAAAGCCAAGCAAAAGCCTTTGTATAACTAGTGAAATATGCAAAGCTTTCGCACCAGACGAGCCTGCATAAATGAACTTATTAGAGAGTTTAAAGTAATTTATGATGGAATACCAGGGTATTATTTAATCCTGTCAGATCTCTATTATGTTCTAATATAGTTAACACATAAAAACAATTAATTTAGCTTTAAGACTCTAGAGATTTTAATGCATCAAATGTCACATGAAAGCGTCTGAATGGTCGTGAACATCACAAAAAAAAAAGGCTAAGATGTGATCTCTAACAACTAAGCGTCATTCTGACCTTCACTTCAGTCATCATATGCTTCAGGCTTAAATAAATTAAAGACGGGCTAATCAAAGGGAAGCTCTTGCTGCTGAAAGGTGTAACTGTCTCATTCCCCTTAAGGTCATGTCCTGTTTCTTATCGTTGCTAATTGGCGCCGAACAAACACCGCTTAAAAGCATTTCAAAGGCTTTCCCAAGAGCACCAGCTGGGCTTTCAGAATTAATGCTTTGAAACAGAAAGCCTAAAGGGCGCCCTGGCTTTAGATTTACACACATTAGATGGTACCATTCAATAAAAACGTTTAAAAAAGAAAAACAAGAAAGAAGTAGGAAAACTGTCACAGTTCCTAAAGATGAAACTGAATGATCAAAACTGCTGTTTCATATCGAACTTTATAGACTCGCAAACTGACTGCATAATGTTTTCTGACCTACTTACTGTAAGTTAACATAAAAACAAAAGCACATGTTACCTCTTAGATGTAATATCATTTAAAGAAATGCTACAGAACAGGACGTACTTCACATTGTACGGTCCGGACTTGAGTGTGCAGCGGTCAGGGAACTGGTTGAGCTTCTTGGAGAGACCCTTAAGATGCCTCTTCGTCTCCTGGAGGTCTTTCTCCTGTTCGCAGTCGGTGGATGCTGAGAGAGGCAGACCGTCCGCGACGCGAACCACAGAGGCAAACAACACCATCGACATTTTACAGTTGAGGGTGTCCCACTGATTTGCTGTAAACGGAGGTTAAAATTCATAGTAAGACTCTTCAAAAAGGCAATTAATGACCGAACTATTCTTCATAAACAACCAAGAAACATTAGGAAAACCTGCTGAGTGGTACACAATTATACAAATATCATCTTAAATGGGGTGAGGTGAAGGCTATTTTCTTCTTGAATAGTAATCAATATAGCTGTACAATATTAATAATCAATATCACACCGTGACTGTTGGAATTTTTAATTTTGTGAAGGCATTTGTAATATCAGTTATGTTAAAAGATTTAAATTTGTTATTGTTTGACTTTTTTTATTTTTTTTTTTTACTACAAAAATGCTACTAGCTTGTACATTGTTCCAGCTGAGGGCGTTGGACAAATTTTAGTTGAAATATAGCACACTACAGGTTAAACTTTTTAAAAACTATCGAGAGTATATGTGTTCCGACAGACGACAAATGCCAAATCACACACCTGTGGTTACTTACCTTTATTATCATCCGTTGGTGTTAAAAATACTCGTTAGCGACAACAGGATAATACCCAAAAATAGGACTTTTTTTTTTATTCATCTACTCTAACCCCACAGCTAGCTCAGGAGTGATTTCAACTAATATGCTGTTCAGTTATCCTTTTGTAGCTCATTTAAAGTGTAGTACTCATTTTAATGCAATTTAAAACCAAAACCTGGAGGTGGGGTGGTCCCTTGCGTCAGAACCACGGAGAGCTCCACGACTGAATGAAAGCACGCTGACAGGAAGTCATGTGAAACACTGACTGCATGCGTTCTCGGTGAATTAAACATTAAACCTCCCTTTCCTGCAATTCAAAGTTACGTTTGAGTTCAACAAAAAGAGACTCTGTAGTGGCTAGTAGAATCAAAGCAAGGTTAGCTAACGCTAAAATCCAATTACATTAAATGAACTGCATCTTCATTGGACTTATGCGGACATAACAGTGCTATAAATCAAATACCCGAGTAACTGACCGATTAAAAGGACTAAAACAGTTTAATTTATTCTAAAATATCAACTCAGGCTGCAAGAAAACTCAGGCCAGCAAGGGAGCTAACAACATTAGCAGAATCGGCTAGCCCGGGAGCTAACATTCAGCTACTTTGGTTTGCTGTAGCCTCAAAGTAGAATGAATTCACATCTCAGAGAAACTGGCAGAGCTATTTGACAAAAACTGTACCTGTTGAAGAAGTTTTGCATCATGTAGTTATGTATAATAGGCTGCAATGGGCATATTACACACACAGGAAGCAGAGGTAGCTAGCAGGCAGCGACGTGAGGATGTTATCGTTTACGTGGCTGCTTCGCTTTGCATTGTGGGTATAAAAAAAAGTCGTAAGCCAAAGACACGCAAAATAAAATGCAATGAAATCATTTTTAAAATGCGTTAAATAATATAATGATGAATTTTAAGTAGCTCAAATTCGTTAATTTGTTTTCAATATAAAAATGGAAGAGGGGAATCTAAACCTTCAGATTAAGCAACAACTGCCATTTGAGAGACGAATCCTGCATACCTGAGCTGGAAAGCCTTAAATATGTTATTTGGGAGAAATCCACATTAAAGCAGGCAGATATAGGAAACTAGAAAACTGAACTTTGTAACTCTTAAGAGGGAATCCTCATAACTATCTTTTAACAGCATAAAGTCAAATAGAGGGAAAAACTGAGACAGTAATATTTAAGCAATTTAAGAAAGCTGTGAATCATGGAACCAGTTTTAGGTAAAAACATATATTTTTATCAGTGACCAGACAGGACGGCGTTGACAGCAACAGCATAAAATGATGCCTTGAAGGAATTTAGAATATTTAGAATTAAGGAAAGGTATAAAAATCTGTTTAAATTGAAACTATTTTCTAAGGCATGCTGTGGCTGTGTGAATTTTCTGTCTTTGCAAATGAGGAAAATATGCTGTATTTAGAAATGTTTTTAGCCTTTTGGAAATCTCAGAATGTAAATACTGTAAGGAATACACACAGTGACTATAATAGTGTAATGCAAGAAGCATTAATTAACTTCACAATATAAAGCTCTAAAGATCAATGCTAAGAATTTTTTTTCTTTTAAAATCAGAAACAACCATTTTATAGCAACAATTTTTAATATTGAGTTTCCTTTAGCTGTAAGCCATGACCGTCAAAAATAAGAGAACAGCTTTAAGAATTATTCTGTGCAAAATGAGTTTCACTTTCCGATTTGAATTGCTGAAATGAATTAAATTCTCAATGATATTCCAATTGATAATTGGATAATTACAAATGGATATCCTTATACCTTTAATATAAAGACAGTCTATTCTAAAGCCTTTTAGAGTTGCAATGCTTCTCCAAGTATCTGGTTTCATCACTAAACACCAGCAGAAAGCATGATTTTCAGCCTTTCTGATGTGGTGGCACTTTTTCTTTTTTAGGTTATGGCTGTAATATATAAAAAAATGAATAATAAATAGTATTTATCTATTGCTTGCCAAGTTTTAGTGCTCCACTCAGAACTAAAATAGGCCATTCACGGCATCAGCATTTTCTTCAATTTGCATCAGTTTCTCTTCAAACGTAAAACTAAAAAGAGAGAGAGAGGGAAAAAAGTGACAAAGGAAATGAAAACAGCAGCACAGAAATTGTTAGTGGCCTCGTCCTTCACGCATACCTCCTCTGCAATCTCCCCAGAGCACAACAATGTGTCAGCCTGAAGGGAAATGCTCCACAACCCCCCCGTAGGCTAAGTGTGTGTGCTTGTGTGTGGGAGCCAGAGAGACGGAGGGGAAGTGGATGATAGATGTGTGCTGCAGCTGACAGGTTGATGAATATCCACAGGGTTCAGTGTTTTAATGCAGAAAGTGGCAGGTGTGAGGAAGACGGCGTCATTTGCACTGACACAGTGTAAACAAACACAAACAATATACATATATATATATGCATGCACAATCAAGTAATTCAGATGCATAAATGCAAATTTTCAATTAGATGTGATCATAGCTTAAGGAATTCTTTACATCTACCATATGTGGTGACACTTTATTTGACGGGGTGTGCACAAGAGACTTCACTGCCATGAAGATGAAGGAATCTTCGACATTTATGACCGTCATGAAGTGTCATTTGGCAAGTAATGACACTTTTAATGTAAAGTTGACAATTTTAATTGACTTTCAATGCAAATTTGAATGCATCTTTGCATTAAAAGTGTCATTATTTACAGAATAATGCAAATGCATTATTTAATGTAGTTGTGTATTTGTCAAAAACCAAAGAAATTAAATTAAAAGATCATAATTTGATTTCCTTGTTTACAAAATGCATTCAAACTATGAACTCCCACCATTTCACTTTCATTCTATAAACCGACACCATCTGCTCTGATGAGATTTTTTTGGGGGGCCTAATTATCAGATACATCAGCAACACGAATGTGGAGATTTTCCATCTGGTCGATATGCTTCAATTTTTAAAGATTCTAAGGATAAAAAAGAAGAAAAGGAAAATAAAAGCAAGGACAAACCTGCATCAACCAGGACGGTCCATTAGCTCAGCAACCCAACAAGGTTATTCTGACAGTCCGGCTCCACTTTGTTATTTTTCCTGCTGCAATAAACGTCAATACCAAATTCACAAGCAATTACTTCAACATTCGTCAAATTATTTTAGATAGAAAAAAAAAAAAAAAACTAAAAATGCCAACATCAAGGAAATGATTTACAAAAAAAAGAACCATTTATTTCATAGAAACATCAAACAAAATGTTGGAAATGTTTGGCTTTATTTTACTTTCTTACTGCAAGGGTCAAAACTGTACATATGGCTGGGCACAGAGGAAAAACAAAACAAAACAAAAAATCAACAAAAGGCAACAATGACTTCTTGGCATAAATTGTGAAAAAATACCCACAGAACATGAATACCTTTGGGAAGAAACCTCTCGATTATTCAACAAACGTACACACCATCAGTGGGGCGGCTGCTGAACATCAACTGGTGGAAAGATGAATGAAAGGCAGTTGCTGCTTAATGAGATGAGGACGCCACCTTAATTACAGCGGCACGTCCTCTTCCACCCCACTGCATGAAACACTCATGGACGATCACGCAGACAATGAAATTACAACTGGGTATAAAACCATGTTTGGTTCCAGGCAGAACATTTCAGCCATTTCCACTGGAACAAGTTATTCAAAAATATTGTTTTTTGTTGTTGTTGGTTTTTTTTTACAATAAAGGGTTCAGCAACCTCTACTAACAACACGCCTCAATCGATTTACGAAGGGGGGAAAAAGAGAGGGGAAAACAAATGAAACGTGTGTTTTTGAGATACAAATGTAAACAATATTTAGTACGGTGGCCTAAGGGCTCAGAATGATTCAGCTGGAAAGAAGCAAATTCGTTCCCTTTTTAACTGCTACGCTATCCCTGAGAACCGTGTTTGTATCGACGGAAAAGGTTTCGATTAATAAACACAAACGGAGCAACAGACAGGAGTTCGAATGTTAGGAAACAAACAAAATTTAAAAAACGAATGATTTTGGGAGTAAAAAGGTGTTAATGATGAATCAAATTTGATGCAGCGGGATGAGCGTCTGGATGTGTTCAAGACGAGGACAGGCGGACGTGGACTGGAACGAACGCAGCGGCGACGTTTCAAAGAGTCAGTGCAAGCAGCAGCGTGGACACACGCAGCAGGCTGCAGACCCACGGAGCTGGCTGCTCAAGTAGGAGGTCCGAAGGGATCCAGCTCTGCATTTCGATCCACTTCAAGGTAAGATCTAAATAGAATCACTGCCTACGATACATCGCCTTGCAAAAAGTATTTCGTTTCTTTTCCACATTTACTCGTGCTACAGCCACAAACGTAAAAACTACTCATTTGATTTTATGCAGCAGACTAACAATTGAGAAGTGTAGCAAAAGTGATACGCGGTTTTGGTTTTGAAATAACACCTGGAAGACTTGGTGTGCGTGTATAATCTGATAATATGATGCCCCTAAATAAAAACCGGTGCGACCCGATTGCCTCTAAAAGTCACACCTGACACGCTGGCGGAAGCTGTGTCCTTTTCAGAAGCAGAGGTGGCGCCCACGGTGAAACACGGCGGCGGCAGCATCATGCTGTGGGGATAAGCTTATTCTAAAGGGACAGGAAAGCTGGTCAGACTGGGGCAGATGTTCACCTTCTAGCAAGAATAGTTAGCATATTTGTTTCTTACAATGGCTCAGTCAAAGTCCAGAGCTAAATCCAACTGAAAAGCTGTGGTAAAACTTATTGCTGTTCACACATACATCCAGTCTAACTGAGCCAGAGTTACTTTGCCAAAAAAAAAAAGAGTAAAGAATTCAATCTCAGATTTGTATTTTTAAGAAATTTTGAAAACCATGCATCATTTTCCTTCCACTTCACAACTTATTACTTTTTGTTGGTCCATCATACAAAAAAATAATAATAAAATGCCCAAGAAAGTGTGTTGAATGTTGATGTGACGTTCAAAGGGAGGGAGTACTTCTGTAAAGGAACGTCGGAAAAAGGTAACTTTCATAATTAAACCCCAAAACCTTTGGTAGCTTCTATGCTAATGTAAAGGAGCCCTCCACCTTGTTAGCATATTCATGAAACCTCGTTATGAGCGAGCAGTAAACCGAAAAGCCAGAGAGAAAATATCAGCACAGCTGTGAGTGATAAACAGATGATTATGTTACTCGGACTGGTTCAAGTTGCAGTCGCACCAGGCCTCCGACTCTCTTCCACTCATCTTCGTCGTTTTGCGGTTTCAGATAATTCACATTCTTCAATTTTTAAAAGGCCACCATTTTGGAGACGGAGACAGAACCTTGACTCTTTATTCCCCATGTTGCCTAGTTTGGATCATTACTGATTGTACAGCTAAAAACTTTTCTTTTTTTTTTTTTACAACAAACCTTAGAAAAACTATGATTTGGATCTCAGCTACCTTACATGCCTCTCTATTAGTCCTTGCTAAAGGCCTGGGAAAATGTCAACCTGATGACGCCACCAACCTGAACCGGATTTAGGCAGGAATGGAAAACTAAATGGAAACACGTGACTTATTTATTCTAAATGATCTTAAAAACAAGAAAGACAGAAAAGAGAGAAATTGACGCACTAAATAACGTGAAAAAAAAGAAAAAAAATCAGCATGGATCATCTGTGAAGACGGTGCCAGGTTGAAAAGAATCAGATGAAAGCCTCTTGCGGAGCGACGGAGGATGCATCGTCCACGTTGAACTCCACCACAGTCAGATCGCACAGACTCCCACGGGCAGAAGCAGGGCTCACTTTTGCATAGATAGGGTGTAGCTTTTAACATGTTCAAGTCACAGTGATTGGGCAAAAAAAAAGAGAGAGAAAAAAAAGAACAAAACAAAAACAAACAGAAAAAAAATCACTTTTTTTTTTCTTTTATATCTATTTTGTGCCCATCAAAATATCCATAAGAAAGAAGTCTCAAGTGGTTGGTCAGTACTCTGTTGGTATCATTACAAATGAGATCACCATGATATAAAAAAATAGCCTTTCGCTGAGGTCATTGAGTCTCCCACTTCAGTGCCGAAAGGGCCCTTGCCAAACTCAAGGGTCACAGTGCATTGCCCTCCCCGCCCCCGCGCGGCCCCCCACTCCCCCTCAGAGCTCCTCCTTCCTCTTGACCACCTTCTCCTGGTCGCGGCCTCTGAGGTTGCGCATGAATCCTATGAAGCCTGCTTCCTGCAAAGTGAAAGAATGATTAGAAAAGTTCAGTTTGGGTTAAGACTTCCCAGAGTTCAGTGCATTAATGAGTCTTTGTAACTTTGTAATTCAATCTTGTGTCATTATGCTTTACTTCAAGCTGGCCTGCCCGCACGATGAGAAAGTACCCAGCCGTGCCAGGTTACAGCTTCCTCTGCTTTGCCAAATCAGAAATATCGAGATCCACCTGCCATTGTTTCAGCTGCCCTTTATTTAATGGTCCGCTTGAAGTTCGACTGCAGCTCTGCATATGGCCAAGGCAATCCGCTGTAACAGCTTTTGCCATAAATAATTCATCTAAGCTGATATTTTTACATTAATTAAATGAGATTCGGGAGTTTAGCTTTGCAGCTAATACCACATTTCTCTCAATGAATTATGCTATTATACATATAAGCACAAGGTTTCCAACAGAAAACTTGCTAAGCCTGGTGGCTGTGTGCCAGGCCAGTCATTCGTCCAGCGGCCCGTCGTATTTTTGAGTAAAAAAATTATTTTTAGTTGACAGGAAATTTGAAAATATCATTTGGTAGTCATGTGATATTAAAAGATTGGAATATTAATACCTGAACACCAACTACAAAGGCTTAGCCTGGTGGGGGGGGGGGGGGGGGGGGGGAAGGCCGGGGGGGGGGCGGGCCTTTTTTAAGCCC
>NW_015114726.1:108610-110266 GCF_001443285.1 Poecilia latipinna | reverse complement strand
GGGGAATAAACTTCCAGCTTTTTAATAAACAGTAAAAGTGTAAAAATCTCCAGTTTGTCTTTTTGATGTGTAAATATGTAGATTTTATCCATTTTGGTGTCTGGAAAATGAGTTGTTTCAAAAACCTCCTGATTGTTGAGTCAAAATTAATGGGACCTGTTACCTAGCAACCAGCCTGTGGCGGGTCGGTGTGGCTCTGATGATCCAAGTAGATCAGCTGCTGCTCACCTGGTGATGGGGAAGTCTTCTTTTTACTGACCACTTTAAGCTGGAATGATTTTCATCTGATCTCTGATGAAACCTGTGGATCCGTTTTTATGCTGCTTTGGACACGAGAGTCTGTGATCCACTGATGTTCTGCTTTGGATTTTGACGATACAGATGAAAATAAAATCATCTTAACTGCAGCTTGGATTTATGTTTACATCACTAATGGTCAGCTGGCACAATGGCTGCTGGAAAACACAGAAGTTTGTTGTTGACTCACATTCCAGAAACAACTTGCTGCACTCTGGTTGGTTGTGCAGGAGGCTCCACTTCTGCTTTTCAAAGATGTATGGTTGTATAACAGGTCATCTGTTTGCAGTCATTCTCAGGTGTAAACATTGAGTTGGGGGCGTGGCCAGCAGCAGCTGATCTGGATTTAAAGTGACAGAGGCCCTAAAACCGCTGAGAAGAGGCTGAATCTGATTCTCTGAGAACGATTCTGTGCAAAAAGTGCATTTAATACACAGTTACAAGCTGACCTGTGTGTGTGTGTGTGTGTGTGTGTGTGTGTGTGTGTGTGTGTGTGTGTGTGTGTGTGTGTATTCCTCCTCTCAGCCTCTGCTGGTCCATGCACCTCAGAGCAGCTGTAATTAGAGCTGCAGCGGGGCGTCGCTCCATGAATGAAACCAATCAGATCAGATCAGATCTGTGTGTTTGCAGAGATCCAGGGAGGAGGAGGATAATTACCGGGTTTCTGTTCCTGAAGAGGGAAGCAGAGCCTCACAAAGCTCAGCCACTCCGCGAAGAGCCGCCTCTCTGCCACCAGCGGCATGAGGACCAGGGCTGTTTACACACACACACACACACACACACACACACACACACACACAGGTTGACCGCAGTGTGTGTTTCTGTCGTTCTTGTGGTTTCTGTTGCCAACAGACATAACCTCCACGCCTCAGGCTGTAATTAAACAAAGTGCAGCAATGTGAATAATGTGAATGATGTGAATAATGTGAATGATGTGAATAATGTGAATGATGTGAATAATGTGAATGATGTGAATAATGTGAATGATGTGAATAATGTGAATAATGTGAATAATGTGAATGGCCGCCTGGCTGTTCCTGCCTGCTGAAGGAGGAAACAGCGACACATCGACCTGCTGAGCAAAACTCACATTTTACACCTTTTCTACTTCGTCTGGGTTTCTGCTGCTTCCGGGACAGTTAAAGCACCAAAACCTCAAATATCCAGCAATTCTCTGGAAATAAGTTTATGTTCTTTAGTGTCTGGAAAACGGGCCGTTCAAAACTCTTCAGGTGATTAAATATTAACTTTTGTTTTTGATTTTCCATCCAGAAAACACTTTCTCTGCTTTCAGCTTCCAGTCGTCCTGCAGCACAAAGTCATCATCATCATCATCACCATGATCATCATCACCATCAT
>NW_015114726.1:93596-102960 GCF_001443285.1 Poecilia latipinna | reverse complement strand
TGATGATTATAACCATCATCATCACCATCATCACCATGATCACCATCATCATCATCACCATCACCATCATCATCCTCCAGTGGACGGTAAACAGAGAGGAGCAGGAAAACGCTTTGACCCTGCCCTCCATCTCTCCTGCGTCTCCATCTCTTACCTGTCCTGCAGGTGAGCTTCTGGGTGAAACCCAGGCAATCTGCCACCGATCGTCTCCTGAGTAATTCATCAGGGGCCTCGGGGGCCCGACTGCGGCCGCTCAGCTCATCAGCGCGGCCGAGCAGGACGGACTGATCTGCATACCAAGCTGCTGTCGCTCCGTCATCCTGCTGCGGCAGCCGGGAGGAAATTAAACCTGATCTGCAGCTGCAAAGGTCAAGAATGAAGAAAAATGAAACACTGCAGAATTCTGGGAAATAATCATGTTCCACATTATGATCAATAAGAGGCTGCAGACTGGGTGAAGGCAGAGGAAGAGGAGGAGGAGGGTTGGTCCGCTGCTAGCCGCTCACTGCTAAGTACTAGCCGCTAACTGCTCACTGCTAACTGCTAGCTGCCAGCCACTAGTCGCTAAATGCTAACCACCCATTGCTAATGACTAGCCACTAACCGCTCATTACTAGCTGCTTAACAGTCACTGCTAACTACTAGCCGCTAACTGCTCACTCCTAGCTGGTAGCTGCCAGCCACTAGTTGCTAAATGCTAGTCACCCATTGCTAATTGCTAGCTGCTAGCTACTTGCCTCCAGCGGCTAGCTGCTCCTCTTCATTGGCCCTAATATTGTGAATAATCGACTTTCCTTTGACTTCCTTTTTATAGTCTAACTCTGACCTTTAACCTTAACGTAACCAAAACAGTTTTTCCTCTTATGGAGCTCCATAAGGATCCTCAGAACATGGTTGGAAAAAATGGCCTTACAAGGTGAGAGATGCTGAAACACACACACACACACACACACACATTGATTGGAGGTAAAGAAAGAGGGATTCCACTGCAATATAATTTGTCTCCCATGATGAATTCTCATGGCTGCCTCCTGAGACTTTCAGCCGCTGCAGACAAACCAACACATTTTTCACTCTGTCTGCTGCTGCTGCTTCCTCTCTTCTTCTTCTTCTTCTCTTTATTTCCCTCAAATTCAGCTCAGCTGATTCCTCTTCCTCCTCTTCTTCCTCCTCCAGGAGGAAAATGAAGTGGTGAAGGACGAAGAGCGCAGCGCTGAGCTGCACTGCAGCACCAGCTTCATGTTCTCAGCGTATAAACAGCTTTAATAAATTATTTTTTATTGTTTTAGTTCTACGTATCTTTTTTTTGTTGGTTTTTATTTTGTGAAGTTGCTTTATGTTTGTAACTGAACAAAATTCTTTGTGAAAGTTCTGGGTTTTGAGTTGACATCTGTATGTAATTATTTATTTTGGTAACAACTTTTTGCTTTTACTCCGTACATTTGAACAAATATTTGTATGTTGTAATTAAACAAAGCCGCTCACTGCTTATGTTCTCTAATTTCTTCTACACGAATCGATGATTTGAAGTGAAAGTCGTAAAAAAACGGAGGGAAAATCGACTGAGCAGAGATGAAGGTGGAGAAAAACACAGACAAGAATGAAGAGTAAAATGTGAAACATCGCAGAAAAACAAAAGCTTTCCCATCCACAGCTCTTAAAAACTGAGGCTCTGAAATGTCACAGGAAGTTTTTGCTGCCGTTTTTAAGAAACGAGAAGAAATCCAGTTTCTTCCTGCAGGAAAACTGTAAAGTCTAATTTATCCTTCGAGAAACTTCCTCTTTTCAAAACTCTTCATGAAAGGTGAATCTTCAGCCCTGTGATGATGATGGATGGAAACGGAGGAGAATAAATGACGATACAGAAGGAAACAGATAAGTGGAGATGAAAGAGGGTTTAGAGGAAGGAAATGAAGGTGAGGAAAAAGCAAAATGATTGCAGCTGTTTGCTGTTGGGCTGCATGGAGCCGGCTCCAAAAATTGGAAGCAGTGGCGTTCCGTAATCTGCCATCAGCCGCTCTGGACGAATTCAGGATGAGATCAAACTCTGTCCCACATTTAAATATGAAAGCAGAGGAGCGGCTGCATCACCTGGACAGTGACGATCAGCTGGACTTCCTGCAGGACGAGTCGGTCCGGATCGGCCTCTGATTGGACCTCCGCATGTCAGGAACATGTGGCATCGCTCCGGTTTCTCCTGATTAGAGTCTCGGCTCTTATCTGCAAACTGCCACATGGCTGCAGGCCGGCGTCTTTCTCCGCTTTGATCCGCCGGCCGCTTCAGGAAGTTTCCCTCTTCTTCCCTGAAACAAACAAACGTTCCTCGTCTACAGCCCAGACGTGCATCACTTCCTCATCCGGAGGTCTTTAAATCCTGTCCAAGTCCAGACAGGAGCGACGAGCCGCCAACACGGGAATGATGCAAAATACAACAAACAGAAACACAAAAAATAACAAATTCTACAGAAAAATCAACAGAAACAGAAAAAGTTTGCTGCATGTTTTTGCACCTATAGGCCTCCGTACGTCAGGAACCCGTTGGATCAAGTTTGAGATGAAGAATGAAAGCTGTGGTCTCTCTGCTTTAATCCAGTGATTCGCTCCACCTCTGAGACTCTGTTCTGATCCGGCGCCATCCCGGCTAATCACCACCCAGCCAAGCCTCTACCTGGAACTAATTACAACACGAGGACTCATTATCCGGTTCAGCCTCCTGCCATGGGCTGCAGGCTGACCCCAGCCAGCAGGGAGGGCAAAAAGTTCCTGACCAACTTCAGCTCCAGAGTTTAATCTTCTTCCGCCTGGTCGGCCTGGATTCTGGAAAAAAGAGCAATCTGAGACGTTTAGAGATGGTTTGTTCACTGAAATCCTTCCAGAACCTGGTGAACCTGCTGAAAGGCTGCAGGAGGTTCCAGCAGGTGAACTGTGACGTGGTGACGCGCCGATCTGATCTGCAGTCCAGCCACATATGGAAATGATCCTCTGATTGCATTAATAAAAGAAAAGGATGATTGCAATAAATCCTGGAACAAATCAGCAGCCGCCTGGTTCAGAAATACTAATGAAGGCAATAAAAATAAAGCAGAAACATTGTTGGAGTGACTCAGTAATCTGATTTCATTATGAGCTGCTGATGTGATTAATGTCTGCCGGCTGATCGCATCTTAAAGCTGCAGAAACTCTCCGTCTGTCTGTGTGTGTGTGTGTGGAGACTCTAACACCTGGCAGGATTTCCTCTCTGCTCCTCCAGAGGGAAGTTGATTCTCTTCACAGTCCAACATATTCAGGTTTTATTCAATAAAATATGCAAACATTCATCTAAATGTGTCTCAAAGATCTAAAACTGACAGAAATATTTTCTGGACAGAAAGTTTTTGCATGTTGTGACGCCAACAGCAGACGGAAAATTTTATTTGTTTTTAAGGCATTAAGAACCAATTTTAGCAAAAAAAAAAAACCAAACAAACAAAAAGACTCCAGAAGTGAATCTGCTGCTCCAATAACAACATCATCTGCAAAGAATGAAACCAAAGAGCGAGAAACTGACCTTTGACCTTCACCACCAAACAGTCCCTCTACTGTAGTTTATTGGAAATTTTCCAGAAACGGTCAAAGTCTTTACCAACTCCGACCTGCAGGTGGCAGTACTCCACTGAGATATGTCTGTGATTGATAAGTAACAAAAACGGACCTAAAAACGTTCTTTAAAGAATAAAAATACTGTTTTTATATGTATATTTTTAAAGGAATGTGGAAAATGTTGAAAAATTAAACGTATTTCTAAAACTGTCGCCTCAAAATCAGTGACTGCAAAAAAAAAAAAAAAAAAAAAAAAAAAAAAAACACTGAAAAACCCTGGAGGGACTGAAGCCGAGTGACTGTTCAGCTTCAGCTGTCATCAAATGTTGGTTTATGATGAAAGTTGATTATTTTTGTGATTCTTGTTATTTAACAGCTTCCTGGACTGAAGTCTTGATTTTAATTCAAATATAAACTGTTTCATATTTTTAAGGAAACTTTGAGGTTTTTTCAAAGCTCAGAAAAATCAAAACTAAATCCTGGAAACTGTAGATCCAGAACATTTAAAACAGAATCCAGGATGAGAAATTAAAAGAAGTTATGATCATTACAGAAACTAAATGGGTTCAAATCTGATAAAGTCCAAAGTGGATCTTTATTTAACTTTCCAAAGTGGAACCGGCCGATGGCTGACTGATCTCCTCCTGGCTCCTCCCACTGACCGGTGGGGGAGGAGCTTCAGGAACCTGCTGCTTCAGCGGCTGACCTCTGCAGGTCATCGAGTTCCTCATCAATAATGCAAAACCAGAGCTAGAGACGAGCTTCTGCACGCAGGAGGAGGAGGACCAGAAACCGCTCCAAAAGCAGGAAGTGGACTACAGCGCAGGGCATTCTGGGTAAATACAACCAAAGCTAACGCTAGCTAGCGCTAGCAGCAGAAATGGCTCCTGGTCTTTAGCCTAAAGAGAAATCCTCCAACCTCTAAAATCTCCATCTTGTTTCCATCTGGTGAAGAAGGAAGTTGCTCTCAGTGTCTTCAGAGGTTTTGGTGTCGTTTCCTTCAGTGGTTCTTGGTGCAGCGCCCCCACAGGCCAAGAGGGGAACAGGTTGGTTTGACTCAGAGCAGCTGGAGGTGGAGCAGATGTTCTGGTTCCAGTAGAACCGGGTCGACCGGACCGTCAGGAGGAAATCCATCTTAAACTCTGGACTTTAACGTTCACGTCTCTAATGAAGCTAAAGGTTCTGAGTTTCAGACTGTAGAACCCAGCAGGAGGTCTGAGGGAGTCCAGAGCCTCTCAGTGAAAACCCGCCTGATCGGTTCTGATCCGGTCGGTTCTGATCCAGCTCCTCTGACAGCAGCAGCAGGAATCAAGTCTCTGCTCTTTGACCGTGACGGATCCGTTCGCTCTCCAAAGCGTTTTACTCACATCTGAGATCCAGGTGTGAATCACAGAGACAATAAATGATTTTGGTTCTGCTGCCTGGAGTCCAAACGACCCGTCCTGCTAACAGAACCTGTTACTGTTAGCTGCAGATGATCATTATTTTACTGATCAGTTATTCTATCAATTATTCAAATAAAAGACTTTCCAGATGTTTCATTTCAACACTAAAACGTGTTTACACAAAATTAAAAGTACAAATAAACAAACAATTCAAATCTTAAGGAATAAAATAAACATTTTATTGCCTAAAAGTTAAACATCCCTTTAATTAATGTTGATAATTTGCAGCAAATGATTCATCTGCAACTAAAAAATAATTTCAACATCAACATGAGAAAAGCTCAGCTGAGGATCAATACAGTGATGACCTGGTGATTAATTATTGGTTAATTGATTAATAAATGGATGTAAAAGTTGATCAATAGGAGACTTTTAACACAATGTGAACCAGAAACTAAAACTGACATATAAGAATCCTGATTTAAAGAAAATAATTAAATGCAAAGTACATATGAGTTTATGATGCTGGCAGATAAATTATGGAAAATGTTTCTGGAAATGAAAAAGTCAAACATTTAAATAAATCTGACTGGAGCGGAGAAACAAAACGAGGAAATTCTGATTTACATTCAAGAATTTGGTTTATGTCGACATGACACGATCATTTTAAACTGTGAAAGAATGAAAAACAGAAATGAATGAATGAATATCCGAGCTGCCGCAGCAGAACCAGAACCAGAATGCGGATCCTGCTCTCCATCTGATTCTTTTTCTTTGTTCTTATATTTATTTAATAAAACAAACGAAATAATTAGTTTATTTCATAAACTAAATACCAAACACTTAGTTTGTTTTATTAAAACTCAGAGCATGGAAGTGAAAAATTAACCTTAATGTGTAAAAATCCGCAGAGATTCATGTTTTAACTCCAGGTGAGCACGTTCCAGCTCCCTGGCCTCTGATTGGCCCGCGCTCTCTGGCCTCCTCTCATTGGCTGATGCTGCCGTCAGTTCCCACCCAAGCCCCGCCCCCGAGCACAGAAATGCCTGCGCGCGGAGCGGCGCGTCACCAGACGGATCTGCGCTCGAGCTGACGGAGCGTCTCTGCCAGAAATGATCAGAACCCCGCGGACTGGACCCGAACCCGAACCCGAACCCAGCCATCATGGATGTGTGTAGAACCCTGGCGGCGCTGCTGTGGGTCCTGCTGCTGCGGCGGGTCCAGGTCTGCCAGGCGGAGGAAGGTAGGTTCCGCTGGGTCCAGTCCGGTTCGGTCCGCTCCGGAGCTGCTGGTCCTGACCCGAACTGGGTCAGGAGGAGAGGTGCACGGTTCGGTCTGGACCGGTTCTGGTTGAGTTTAGCTGCTGTGAGGCTGAAGTTGAAAGGTTCGGTCCAGAGGAACAGAAAGTGTTCCCGGGATGGGTTCGGGACTTTTCTGTGGTTCCTCTGTGGTCCAGATGCCGGGCGGTTCGGCCAGCAGGACGGGTTCGGTTTCTGGCTGCAGATCCAGGTCAGAACTCCGAATCCTTCCTGATCCACTCTGAGTTCTGTTGGACCTGGAGGTTCCGGTTCTGGAACCAACAGAAGCAACAGAACCTTCAGAACCTTTAGAACCTTCAGAACCTTTAGAACCTTCAGAACCTTTAGAACCTTCAGAACCAGAGTGAGCGTCGTTCCGGGCTGAGACGGACTGTGATGATGATGATGATGATGATGATGATGATGATGATGATGATGATGATGAAGGACTCAGATCTGGGATTTTTTTCTGAACAGAAGCAGCTGAACGGATCACACACACACACACACACACACACACACACACACACACACACACACGCTCAGCTTCCTGTCCGCAGGGACAACGGACCCGCTTGTCCTCCAGAACCCCGAACAGAACCTGGACCCGCCGCCGGATCCTTAACCTGATCCGGTTCCCTGAACACCAGGGAACGTTCCGGGTTCAGATCTACGCGCCGGTTCTCTAACTGATGACTGAGAGCAAACCGGTTCTGTTGGTTCTGTTCGGACCCCGACCCGTCTCTCTGGGTTCTGTTGTCTCCATTCTGGCGGAGTGTGTGTGTGTGTGTGTGTGTGTGTGTGTTTGGGATCCGACTCTTCTTTGTTTCTCCTCATCCTCATCTTCCTCCTCCTGCCCAAGAGCTGACTTAGCACACATCTGTGTGTGTAGGTGTGTGTGTAGATATGTGTGTGTGTAGGTGTGTGTGTAGATATGTGTGTGTGTAGGTGTGTGTGTAGATATGTGTGTGTGTAGATAGGTGTGTGTGTAGGTGTGTGTGTAGATATGTGTGTGTGTAGGTGTGTGTGTAGGTGTGTGTGTAGATATGTGTGTGTGTAGGTGCGTGTGTAGATATGTGTGTGTGTAGGTGTGTGTGTCCAGCCCTCCTCCCTCCAGGTCTCCTCACACCTCAGCACTAACACACCTTGGCATCTCATCGGGATCTCATTTACCCCCCCACCCTCCTCATCCTCACCTTCTTCATCATCTTCATCCTCCTCATCCTCACCTGCAGCTGCGTTTTTTCTGGATGATTTTATCAGCGGATGAATCAACATCTACACTGTAAAAACTCTGAATCTGTTTGGTTTAAATATCTTCATCAGCACAGGAGCCGTTTTAACTCAGTAACTAACAGTTGGTATCGGTTCTAAACTAACTCGTTTGTGTTGTTTCTAATGTGACAAAAGTTTTTTTATTCTTATTCTTCATTTATGTAACTTTTTAAACGGTGTTGATCTACAACAGTTATTTCTATTTCTTATTCATATAAAAAGCACCAGTTCAGATTATTTCATCCGTAAATTGAATAATCTGCATTTTATCAACACTAAGGGATTATCGCTCCTGTTTTTTTTTTTTTTTTGCTCTAGAAACTAAACAGAAATTCTTGGTAATATTTTAGTTTTTGCATCCAGGAGGGAAATGATCCGATCAGAACTTTAATCTGAGCTCGGAGGAGAAACGCTGCAGGTTTCATCATTTCACCAGAAACAGAAAAGTTTTCCTTAAGCTGCCAGTTTCCTGCTGTGGATGAACCGTGATGCGGATCTGAACGCAGAGATTCAGTGGAATCAGGATCAGCGGGTCGGTTCCGGTCCAAACTGACAGAAATGTGAGCAAAGTTTCCATCTTTCACCTGGAAAGTTCAGGCTTAACGTTCAGGACTTTATTTCTTCTGTCCGACTCGGAGTGAGAATCGGTTTGCCTGAAGGAAATTTTTTCATCGTCAGGTTTTCACTTTTACTGGATGGAAACATGAAGCAGGAGCAGAACCTGCTGCAGGTTCTGGTTTGGGTTCCATGTGAGGAACCAGACGTCTTCGTCAGACGTCTTCGTCGTCAGACGTCTTCGTCCAGCTGTCTGCCTCACAGCTGCAAACTTTGTTCTGTTTTCTTAAACATGAAGATCTTTGATGCTCTACCTGTTAACTCTGCTGGTTTCCAGAATAAACTCACAGGAAGTTTAAATAATTAAGCAGTGAATCTTAATACAGCAGAAACTGAGGAATCAGCCTTGAGGTTCTCCCTCATTAGCCACGTCAGAGACGCCGTTTAAAGCTTTAAACTCTACAAAATGAAACCAAAAGCTTCAACACATGAGAACCTCTGAGTTTTACTGAGAACTGGGAGAATCTCAGCATCGTATGGGAGCCTGGAAGGGACAATCCAACCTCTGTGAAGACTTTCACTCCTCTTCCTGGAGGGGGCGACGTGACGCTCCAGTTGGCCATTTTTTCTGTTTCTTTGGTAGAACTTTGGTTCAGATTTCATTTCAGGAGGCAGAAGCTGCTTCTGCCTGGATCACATGTCTGACCTCACAGAGCGCGAGCGGTCAGAGTGATTTGTGAACATGGCCGCCGCGGCGCCGCGGCGTCCTCCTGTCAGAGCCTCGGGGACGCCGTCACTTCAGCTGAGATAAGAGGAGGAAGGCAGGGAAGGTCAGAGGAACGGAGGATGAGATGAAGGGAGGGAGGAGAGGAAAACAGGATGAGATGAAGAGATGGAGGAGAGGAAAACAGGATGAGATGAAGAGATGGAGGAGAGGAAAACAGGATGAAATGAAAGGATGGAAGAGAGGAAACAGGATGAAATGAAAGGATGGAAGAGAGGAAAAAAGGATGAAATGAAGAGATGGAAGAGAGGAAAACAGGATGAAATGAAGAGATGGAAGAGAGGAAACAGGATGAGATGAAAGGATGGAAGAGAGGAAAACAGGATAAGATGAAGGATGGAGCAGAGGAAAACAGGATGAGATGAAGAGATGGAGGAGAGGAAAACAGGATGAAATGAAAGGATGGAAGAGAGGAAACAGGATGAAATGAAAGGATGGTGGAGGGGAAAACAGGTTGTTTTGAAAGGGGGGGAATGACAGCGGATCAT
>NW_015114726.1:83058-89874 GCF_001443285.1 Poecilia latipinna | reverse complement strand
GGAGAGGAAAACAGGATGAGATGAAGAGATGGAAGAGAGGAAAACAGGATGAAATGAAAGGATGGAAGAGAGGAAAAAAGGATGAAATGAAGAGATGGAAGAGAGGAAAACAGGATGAAATGAAGAGATGGAAGAGAGGAAACAGGATGAGATGAAAGGATGGAAGAGAGGAAACAGGATGAAATGAAAGGATGGAGGAGAGGAAAACAGGATGAAATGAAAGGCGGGGAAAGAGAGCTGACCATCAGGCAGAGCAACACTAATGAGCACAAATGGATGCAATATTCACAAAATCTGTTTTATAAAACAAATATTTTCCACACGTTGTTTTTAAGAAATATCGTAAACATGGAAAAGTTTTCATCCAAATAAAAACGTCTCTGCTACTGATCGCCGTTTTTCAGGAGACAGAGCTAAAGCCGATGTCAGCCAATCAGTGTCGACTTCCTGTTAGACATGGAGGCAGACAAATCAGCTGAACTATTTTTAAACATCTTGTTAGAATATAAGTTATTAAACCGAGACGATGCAGGTCAGGAGGCGTGTCAGAGGAATGTGGATGAACTGCTGCAAACAGTGAAACAAAATCTGCTTTACAACAAACAAAAATTATTAATCAAATTTCCAACTTCGTCAGAGTTTTCATAAATAATCATTTGGTGACGTTGAGTGGAGTATTGTCTGATTTCCCAGATGACTGAACCTCGGCGCCTGAGGCCGACTCATGTGACCTACAAACGACCTTCTGTGCAGCAGAGGTCAGATCAGAGGTGTGTGTGTTGATGGATAATCTCCACATTCACACAGGAAGTTTCCATGTTTTAGTTTCATCTGAAGCTCGTCTGGTTTCTGCGGTTTCTCCAGCTGGGTTATTTATACGAATGAGACACAGAGGCATCGTCTGATGATGCATATTCATCACCTGATGAATATGCCCACATTTCTGAAGCTGCAGTAGAAAGTTCAGGTTTCAAACACCTCCAGGGTTTCTGCAAAGGTTCTGCAAAGGTTGTGTGCAGAACGTCGGAGCAGGAGGGAGCGAAGCGTTCCTGGAGTTTGGGTTTCCTGCTGACGGATGGAGGCAGCGGCTGCTGGCAGCCTCCTCGGGGTGTAAATGTGATGAATGGCGGTTTGTTTGGGTGGAGCGCGGGTTTGGCAGGACGCGGCGCTCTGGGTGTAAACAGTCAGTGCTTTAATGCGGGGGGCATGATGGGAACCAAACAGAGACGTTTTGTCTGGTTCCTGTGACACTAACAGCCGCCTCAGAGAGAGAAGCTGTTCTCTGCGACTCTGGATGATTAGATCTGCAGCAGATGAAGTCTGATCCAATCCTCCTGCCTTCCCGACCTTTTCCTCTTGTTTCTTTATTTACTGCATCCAGATCTTTATTCCCAGTTAAAGCCCCAGTTTGACCTTTCATGACCCATTTCTCCCTCAGTTTCCGTGTGTCAGGGAGCAGCTGAGGAAGAGGAGCACGAAGGTTAACCGTGTTGGCCTTCCTCTCAGCCTCAGCCAGTCTGGTCCCAGTCCTCCCAGTACTGCCCACAAAGTGATGCGGACCCTGGAAAACAGACCTGATTCTTTAAAGGAATCAATAACTGATGGACCTGATTTTTCACCGGGAGCCGATCAGAAGGTCGACCTAAAGCCGGATTATAAACGGACTTTCATTTATTCATAACATTTTTGGTTTTTGATGATTTAATTTCAGGAAAATGTGGATTTTTTCCCCCCAATGCTTTCATGTGTTTCCATGGTGATGTCAGCTCGCCCAGGGCGGCCATCTTGTTAGCCAAACGTTTTAAAGCTTCTGTTTGGATTCAGGTCGACTCCACCAGAATATTTAGATTTAAATTCAGAAGACTGAGAGAATAAAGTAGTAATTTTATCAGAACTTCAATATAAACATGTTAAAATGAGAAATAAATGAGAATTTGATGAAGTTTTACTTTATTATTTTTCAGATAAGGAAATACTTCGTCAATGTTAAATCTGTTCCACTTATCAACTTAAAGTCAGGATTATTGAACCATTATAGATCAGCTGCTTATTTACCTGCTTTTCTCCTTCATGAAGAGTTTTAGTGTGCAGTACTGAGGCTGCTTGTTATTATTATTATTATTATTATTATTATTAAACATCAAACGCCATATGGAAATTAGCCACCTGGCTTTAATCTAATGCTAATTAAAATGTAATTTCCCATTTCTAAAAAAATAAACTTCACACAATCATCAACAAAAAGTTATTAATGGCTGTAGAACAACAGAAGGAGAGTTTTAGTCACGTACTGAGCCGCAGTGAGAACAAAACGCTGACATGACGTAATGACCAACCCTGCGGCCCCTGGCGGTCCGCCGGCGGCCCGCGGGCCTCCTGACGCCGCGGCGTGTCGGTCGGATCCGTGTCGGTCTGCGGCTCGTAAACCAGGGAAGCCCATTAATCTCAGGAAGAGGCGTTTGACCTTTCAAACTCATTAACCACAGCAGCCGCCGTGCAGACAGCTACCGGCATCACACAAACTCTCCCCCGCACCATTAGCACGTGCGCGGTACTTAAGCTGTGGGCGCGCACGTGCTGGTGGTGTGTGCGCACCTGCCAACATGGCCTCCGGTCGGCCGGATCCTCCGGATCGTCCGGATCCTCTGTGTGGGTTTGTTTGGGCAGCGACCTGGAAAATTGCCTGACCTTTTCAGAAGCTGATGAATAAATCCATAAATCCCGCGGCGGCGCGGCTTTACGACGCGTCCCGACCGCAGCGACGCCTCCTGCGGAGAGGCTTCCTGGAAATGGAGTGATGGTGATGGTCCTGATGAAGGTCAGCGGCGCCGGTAACGACCTGCTGGAGTTAACACGCCGACATGGAGAAACGCTCAGCTTATCTGGAGGCTCAGAGGCAGCAGGGGGAATATAAACAAACCATTAGAGCTGAAGCAAACCTCTGATTTACTGACTTCCTCATCAGTCCTTGAAGTGGACAAATTACTGAGTTATCTGGTCAGCAGGGGCGCCGTAGATACCAAACCTCTCTATGGAGACCTTTGGGCAGAATCAAGATGGTGGATGAAAGTCAGAAAACATCCTGGACGTTGGGTTGTCTCTGCTGGACCGTGATTGGTTCCTGAGGTTGTCTCTGCTGGACCGTGATTGGTTCCTGAGGTTGTCTCTGCTGGACCGTGATTGGTTCCTGAGGTTTGGAGGGAAACGCTGAGGCTTTATTAAGGAGTCCTTTCGAGGCTACTACAACATTTACGGTAATTTCTGGTCTATTGAATGTGAGCCACACCCACTCACTTTACAATTTTTCACATAAAGACCGCACTCGTCTAAAAGCTGCAGGTATCTACCATGATATTTACATAGAAAGGTTGTTTTCTAATGTTACATGTAACTTCCTCTGAGACCGCCGACTGCAGTCAGAATAATCACAATAAAATTAAATAATCGCACTGAGGTTATGGACATGATCTTTTCTCCTGACCTCTGGATGAATTGCTGGAGGCTGGAACTACGAGCTCCACTTCAGCCAGAGTTTGGAAATCACGGAACATTGAATGGATCAAAGTCAGCTGGATTGAAGCCGGTTCGGGGGTTAGGGTCCGGTCAGAGGCGCAAAAAGTGGGTATGCAGCGTCGGTCCTTCACCCTGAAGTTTCTTCCCTCGGGGGGGTTCATGTTTTCGCATCCACCTGAATAATGTGCAGTTGCGCCACTGGGTCCGGTTCACACTCGGAGAGGAATTTTATCGATGCCTTCCATCTGCCATTTACTGAGCGTAAAGTTGAAAATGTCTCCTCCAAGTGGCCAGGAGGGTGAACTATACATGAGAGAGATTTATGACAGACGACAGTTTTCTGTAAAGGTTTTCCTTTAGTTGAACCTCGATTAACAGGAATAGTTTTGGATCTCTATCTTCATCTTCCTCCTTCCCTCTGAAGTGGTTTGAACTCGTCACTCTCTCCCTCTTGTCTCGAGGTGAACTCACCGCTGAGCTGTCTGCTGGTGAAAAGTCATATTTTATCTGCATCGCAGTTTGAACGTTACGTCTGGACGTTACGGTAGCGCTGAACGTTCCTGCCGGTGTTCATGTCCTGTTCTCGCTCCGGCCAATCAGATCGCTGCTACAGGCTGAACGCAGGCGGCGTTTTCCACGGTGACGGTGTGTTTATGTGCGTCTCTTTATGCGGCGGTCGTGATTGCAATCAGAAAGTCATCATGGAGGACGGCCGGGTGGAGCGCTCCTGTTGTTTCTCTTCTAATTGCTGCTTCCTCTTTGCAAGTCAATTAGCCTGGCAGCCAATCAGAGAGCAGAGGCGCTGCAGCCTGGACGGGCTGCCAGGTCGCGCCGGTAATCAGGTTATCCTGCTGTCAGTCACTGTGTCAGTGTGTCAGCCGGCCAATCAGGGAGCAGCGATTCTGATTAATCAGTCGTATGGGGAGAGCAGTCAGAGGTTGTCAATCACCAAAGCAACATGAACGGCGCTCCCCAAACAACAAGTTTGGATCTGGAGTTTAATTCTGACTGGAGAGAGAAGCAGCTGCTGAACAGTTCCTCTGAACGATTCTCTGACATTTAACGACAAAATAACATCGACATGTAGAACCACAGAGGAGCCGGTCAGCTGATCTGGTTATATAAACATCTTTTCCTACAGACGCACAACCAATCAGAGGGTTGGAGACGAACCTAGAAAAACCTGCAGCTCAGACGCAGAAACCTGAGAAACTTCTTAAGACAATCGGATCCTCTCTGGTCCTCCACACCTCGTCTGGTTTCGGTTCAGTCCAACTCTGGTTTGATATGTCAACACCAAGTGGACCAGAAGCAGGAAGTGCACTACAGCGCAGGGGATTTTGGGTAAACACAACCAAAGCTAATGTGCTAGCCTAGCACCAGCAGCAGAAATGGCTCCTGGTCTTTAGCCTAAAGAGAAATCCTCCAACCGCTAAAATCTGACGCCTCCATCTTGTTTCCATCTGGTGAAGAAGGAAGTTGCTCTCAGTGTCTTCAGAGTTTCCTTCAGTGGTTCTTGGTGCAGCGCCCCCACAGGCCAGGAGGGGAACAGGTTGGTTTGACTCAGAGCCACAGCAGCTGGAGGTGGAGCAGATGCTGTAAATATTTAGAATCTCATTAAATATTTAGTTTAATCTGTGACATAAATTCATGAATAACACTTAACCTCCATCTTTTTCTCTGACAGGAATTGTTAATTTTTGACCATGTAGCCTCACAAACAGCATCGCAGACTTTTCTGCACCTTGGGATTCTTTGTTAATCAGCTTTATCTGTGTGTGTGTGTGTGTGTGTGTGTGTGTGTGTGTGTGTGTGTGTGTGTGTGTGTGTGTGTGTGTGTGTTTGGGTTGGTGGATAAACTTGTGTTTTATCAGAGCTTATTGGATCTTTTGATTTAGTTTCCTGGACTTTTTGTTTCTGCGTTTCCTGATTTTCCATAATTTGATCCGGTTATTAAATCTGACTTTGCAGCAGATTTATTTTTCCTGGGCTCTTCGGAGCGGACGTTCATGTTGTCAGCGCAGCATCGCTGGTCACATCACCGCGGTGTTCAGGTTATTTTATGCAGAGGAAGTGATGTCGTTTCACATGAAACTCTTCTCTTCCTCTTCTTTCAGTCCATCATCTCTGTGAGACAATTCAAGTTGGCAGAGTTTCAGCGATGAAGTGCCTTGAATTAATAGTGAATTACCAGCCTCTGTGTGTGTGTGTGTGTGTGTGTGTGTGTGTGTGTGTGTGTGTGTGTGTGTGTGTTTCTCTGAAAAATGGACAAACTGGCTTCAAACTCTGAGTTTTATTTCTGAACTGTCTGCTGAAGGGGGGCAGATTCAAGAATCGCAGTTTTCCTGAGCAAACGATTCCCGAGGCGTTGTGTTTGTGTCACCGGGATTTTTCAGAGCCCAGTTAACTATTAATCAATCACTGAATTAGTTAACAATTATTTCAGTTACTGATTAATCGTTTCAGTCGTTGTTGAAACACTCGCTCCACTCTGACTCCCCGGGTCTAAAACCAAAACAGAAATTATAAAGTAGGTAGTAAAGCAGCTCTATTCACAACCAATAAAATCAATCAATCAATCAGATTGATCGTTTCCATCCAATCAGCAAATCAAAACTCTGCTAGTGGCAGAAATTACAAAATAAACTGAATTATCAATCCTAGCATCCTAGGTCGGTTCTGGTCGGTTTGGTTTGGGTCGGCAGGAGGAGACTCTGTCCAGTGTTTACAGGCTGTACAGTAGTAAACTCTTCTTCCTCTTCTTCCTCTTCCTGTTCCTCTTCTTCTTCCTCTTCCTGTTCCTCTTCCTGTTCCTCTTCCTGTTCCTCTTCTTCCTCTTCCTGTTCCTCTTCCTGTTCCTCTTCTTCCTCTTCCTGTTCCTCTTCTTCCTCTTCCTGTTCCTGTTCCTGTTCCTCTTCTTCCTCCTCTTCCTCTTCCTGTTCCTCTTCCTCCTCTTCTTCCTCTTCTTCCTCTTCTTCCTCTTCCTGTTCCTCTTCTTCTTCCTCTTCCTGTTCCTCTTCCTCTTCCTGTTCCTCTTCTTCCTCTTCCTGTTCCTCTTCCTCCTCTTCTTCCTCTTCCTGTTCCTCTTCTTCCTCTTCTTCCTCTTCCTGTTCCTCTTCCTGTTCCTGTTCCTCTTCCTCCTCTTCCTGTTCCTCTTCCTGTTCCTCTTCCTGTTCCTCTTCCTCCTCTTCTTCCTCTTCCTGTTCCTCTTCCTGTTCCTCTTCTTCCTCTTCCTGTTCCTCTTCCTGTTCCTCTTCTTCCTCTTCCTGTTCCTCTTCTTCCTGTTCCTCTTCCTGTTCCTCT
>NW_015114726.1:76799-79575 GCF_001443285.1 Poecilia latipinna | reverse complement strand
TCCTCTTCCTGTTCCTCTTCCTGTTCCTCTTCCTGTTCCTCTTCTTCCTCTTCCTGTTCCTCTTCCTGTTCCTCTTCTTCCTCTTCCTGTTCCTCTTCCTGTTCCTCTTCTTCCTCTTCTTCCTCTTCCTGTTCCTCTTCCTGTTCCTCTTCCTCCTCCTCTTCCTCTTCCTGTTCCTCCTCTTCCTCTCCTTGTTTTCGTCTGAAACTCTCGGATGTTTCTCGAAGTGATGACTCAGCGTCTCGGCAGGAACAAACTGTAAATCTGTCAGTCTCTCAGTTTCATGAATCATTTGTTCTGCTCCAGGATTTCACAACAACACAGGGTCACAATTATTCATACGCAGCGCTCTGATCTGTGGGTTCTTTTTGCTGCTGGACAGAACCGGGTCAGCGGCTCGGTTTCCTGAACAAACCCGACTCCACAGATCTCTGAAAACTGCTTTGGATCTCCTCCGTTTCTCCACCTGCCAGTGTTGAACTTCCTTCGGCTCCGGGTTCGTCTCCGTTCTGAAGCAGGAAACTGCGACCCAAATCTGAACAATCTGATTGGCCCGGTTCTGATCCGATTAGAGTAGAGCCACATTCATGTGTCCGGCCGGCAAAGCAGAAAAATAAAATGTAGTTACCAGATTATTGTTTGTTTGCAGAATAAACTTGAAACTGAAATGAGGAAAGTTCAGCATTTTATGAATCTTCACTGGTTTATAACAAATAAGGAAATATTGCATCTTTTAACTTATTATTATTAATTTATTATCAGCAGCAGGACTTTGAGATGATTCTGTGTGGAAGACAGAATCACAGTCTGACCGGTCCTGTAGAGAGGTCCAGTTCTGCCTTAACTCTAAAACCTTTTGTCTCATTAAAACTTTTTCCTGCTATTATTACGACGTCATCCTTATTTTTAAATGTCTTATTCTGGTGCTGAACTAAATCAGATTCATGTATGATGGTTTTTGCTTTGATCTGATTTTATTATTCTGCAGCGGAAGAATCCGATGCTTCATCAGCTGCTGCTCAACTTTAAATCCTTCCTGAGACGGCGGCCATTTTTACACATCCTGTTAAATATTAAGTTTTTGTCCAAAAACTTCAACCTTCTGCTCTTAATTCTTGTCTCTAGTAATGATCACCTCAGCTGTTACCATGGTGACAGCCACCATCATCCTGCTGAGTGATGCAGACCAGCTGTGGCGTTTCTGACACATGCTGTCTACTGATAATGGCTCCGCAGAACCACGGTTAACAGCCAGATTCAGTCCCTTTATGACGGATAAATGATGGATTTTTGGAATTAGACGTAATTATGAGGCGTTTTGTGGATGTAATCCAGCTCCGTCCCGCAGTAATAAGTGTGAATAATGGATCTGATTCTGGTTTGTTTCTGCCAGCCGGAGCCGCCGTCTTTGTTCTGGATCAGAGCCGCTTGTCCTGATTAGAGCAACATTTATACAGCATCTGATAATAAACATGCAACATGTGTTTTCTGTGCATGAGTGAAAACATTCCCGTCTCCAGATCTGAGTCAGTGGGAGCCGAGGCTGGCGTCTCCTCAGGGGCCAAACGTTTGCTCATGTTTAGCTAATGCAGCAATTTGTCACCAGGCAGCATTTGGAGTAACTGATTAGAATAATAAGATGTGATTATATTAATGAATCTAAAGCCGTTTCTGTCTGCTGGGGGACTGAAGCTACGACCCAGCAGAACCATTAGTTTGGGGATCATTATTCTATCGATTATTCTGATGACTAATCAATTATCTTGATAATTAATTGGAAATTTCAACAAACTACGGCTGCACTGAACCATTATTTTTGTAACTGGTTATTCTGACGATTAATCAGATCAACATTGTGACTTTCTGCAGATTTTTCATTAAACCACTTAAACCTTTTTATCCAGGATCAGAAATGCATCGAACATGCAAATCAACAAGTAATTTCATTTCCTTTTGATAAGAAAATCAACATTTTATTGCCTGAGGTTCATCCAGTGAACTCTGATCAGATTAAAACTTGATGTGACATCAGACTGATCAGCACAGATATCAGTTAATGGGTCTGAACTTCAGTCTGTTGGACTGGAAGCTGCTGGGCGTCTGAGAGGATTGAGATGCAGCAGGGAGACAATACTGAATGTCATCAGTTCCTACCAGCTCACCTCGGCTCCGATCCAGGCCTGGCACGCACACACACACACACACACACACACACACACACACACACACAGGCCTGCGCTTTATGAAAGAAACACAGATCCTGTTGCTTATCTGCTGCAGGAATCTGGGAAATGGAGGATTTGCATTTTAATTCACTTCACTCAGTTTTGAGTCGCGGGACAAAATTTCTCCTGCTTGTTTTTTGGGGGGGTTTTTGTACAAACGATGGACGGAGATTCAAATCTTCCTCCTATCAGAGTGTGAGAAAGATGAGCAGCTCCGACTCCGGCGGCAGCAGCCGTCATGGCCGCTCTGCACCTTCATCCCGCCATCTGCAGCTGATGATGATGATGCAGTCAGCTGGTTGGACACTGAGGCGCTTCGGTGTAAGAATGTTTTATAATATAATAATTTGCGCTGAGTTGGTTTTATGTCTTGGAACTGAAAAGGATCACATGATGAAGAGCCGACTGTTACTGCTGACGGAAACGACAAATGAGACGACAGGAAGTGAAGGAGGAAGCTGTTTCTGTTGGTTTGTTTGGACAACGTGCAGCTGGCCCCACAGAGACCCACAGAGACCCACAGAGACCCACAGAGATCCACAGAAATCCAC
>NW_015114726.1:67202-72740 GCF_001443285.1 Poecilia latipinna | reverse complement strand
AGATCCACAGAGACCCACAGAGATCCACAGAGACCCACAGAGATCCACAGAGACCCACAGAGATCCACAGAGACCCACAGAAATCCACAGAGACCCACAGCATCACAGAACAAAGAGAGAAAGGTTTATTTGTGATGGAAACACAGATTCTTCCTGGTTTCTGCCTGGTTTCTTCCTGGTTTCTGCCTGGTTTCTTCCTGGTTTCTTCCTGGTTTCTGCCTGGTTTCTTCCTGGTTTCTGCCTGGTTTCTGCGTGGTGTAGCAGCCGTCTGTTTCCTCTGTGGTTCTGCGGAGCATGAATCAGCCGGGCCGGTCGGAGGAAGGCGCTCGGATTGTTTCCCCCTCACTCGATAGTGCCGACCCCCCAGGACTCGACCTTTGCGCGCAGCGTGAGGCGCCGCGGCTGCTCAATACAAGGTGTCGACGAGGTCGAGACAGACGACCTTTCTGTTTTAACCCCCATCAAGCTGAAAGTCGATGGCAGGTCATCCACATCCTGCAGCTGTGAGGAAAATATCAGTGGGAATAAAGAAAAGCTGCTGTTGGCTCTGATCGGATGGAGGAGACATAAATACATCCATCTCCTTCATCGGATCTAGAGGTTAGGCCTAACCCAGACCCCACCATGCTAATGCTAAGCTAACGGCTCCTGAAGGATTCCCATCACATCAAATGTTTTCTGTAATTCTTCAGAATTTGTAGTTTTTCAGCAGCAGCAGATTTTATACAAACTTTAGTTTTATCTTTATTTCTGTATGTTTGGAGTCAGAGTGATTCTGTTGGAGTCTCCCTGAAGCTAAGCTAACATTTCAGTAAATCTTCATGTTGAGAGAGAAGCTGGTGAACATGAAGGTTTGGCTGGTTTCAGATTCTCAGGCCGTCTGGATTCCTCAAAGACAAGAAAGCAGCTGATGTTTACCAGATACCTGAACCTCCTCCTGTCAGCCGGAGAGTCTGGAGCTGAGACAGAAATTATTGTGATGAACAATTAACTAAAAGTATAAAAATGTTATAACACTGTAAGTTCACAAAGGTCAGTGATTCATTTTTAAACAACTTTTCACTCTGGAACTGGACGACGTTTTAAACATCAGGAATAAACAACAAAGTGGATTTTGAACAAGCTAATGCCTCGTTAGCGGCGAAGCTAACTGCAGCTCGTTAGCGGTGAAGCTAACGGCGGCTCGTTAGCGTTGAAGCTAACGGCGGCTCGTTAGCGGTGAAGCTAAC
Organism: Poecilia latipinna; assembly: GCF_001443285.1. Lineage (NCBI taxonomy): Eukaryota > Metazoa > Chordata > Actinopteri > Cyprinodontiformes > Poeciliidae > Poecilia > Poecilia latipinna. The sequence goes on along the minus strand of NW_015114726.1, from coordinate 71,511 downwards.
GGCGGCTCGTTAGCGGTGAAGCTAGCTGTCTTAGCGTCTCGGTGGATTGCCCTCCTCTGTGTCGTCGGAGCGTCGGTCCAGACCTGCAGCAGTTTGCCATGTTTAGCTGCTGCTGTTTCATCCCACCAGGTCCAGAGGTCAAAGTTCACCATTCAGCTTGAATCCAAAGTTGCTTTGTGTGCCGTGTTTCAGGTTCAGCTGATCGGTGGAGAAGCGTCGCCTTGTCTTGGTAGAAACATGAAAAACAAACGTGCAGCTAGAAATGATCGAGGATATTTTAATTGTGTGATTTATTGATTTATTGGTGTTTTCCTGAGAAGACATCAGACTTTTGCTGGATTATTATGCAGGAAGGAATTATTGAGAGGAAACCTTTATTATTTTAGACATGAAATAATGATGTCACCAGGAAGCAGATAAAACTAACAAAGTTAAAGCGAAAAAACTTTGCTGAGTTTCAGATTCACTGCTGTACCAGAAACACCGACTGGAACATTTATATGTTAAAAAAAACTGAATAATTTCATTAGAATATGCAATTAATTAGTGAAAGTCCTGATGCGATTTGATTGGTCGAGCAGGAAGTGTGTGGTTCTGATTGGTCGGCTCCGTCAGCGCTTCGCTAACTGGACTTCTTCTGGTTCAGGATGAGAGGAGAAACCAGAGAAGACCAGTTAGCTCTACTGAAGGTTTGGGTTAGAAATTAAACGATTAATCAGTTATTGAAATAATAATCAACTAATTTAGTAATTGATTAATCGCTAACTGGAACTGACTGAAAAAAAGATGATTTGATGAAAGAACAGAATAAAAAGATTTTCTCATTTTGATGTTTTAACGTTTTTTAGCTTCAGATGATGAAACATTGACTAAAATAATCCTTTTATGCATCAAAAGGTTTTCTTATTTAAAAAGGAATTATTTGTTTATTTGCTTCTTTTAATGTTTTTCTAATATTGAATAAAATCATTTTCAGAGGCTAAATGAGCAGAATGTGGCCATTTTTATTTGATTAATCTGATTAATCATCAGAATAATTGATTACTAAAATAATTGTTGCAGCCCTGGTCTTGCTTCCTCTCAGCTCTCAGAAACTTCCTGACTGTAGAGGTCAGAGGTCATCCTGTTTCTGTGCGAGGGTCATGTCCGAGAGTTTTAGGTATGAGGTTGTTTTACAATGCATCATGGGAAGAATAAAACCCACATATCTGTGTGTGTGTGTGTGTGTGTGTGTGTGTGTGTGTGTGTGTGTGAGCGGCTGTCAGACCTGCAGCGCTGCAGGAGTTTCTCGTTCCTCCAGAAAGGAAAGCATGGTGGGGGAAGACGACCTAATTTCATCTAAAGGGAAAAGAAAGTCAGCAGAAAACCTCAGAGCTTATGTAACTGCCCCTCCCCACCCCCACTGGGGGGGCAGAGGGGCAGATAGAGGGGGGCAGGTAGAGGAGGGACGAACAGATGGAGAGTGATGAAGGAAACTTTTTCTGTTGTGTGGTCCGGCTGTGTGTGTGCGTGTGGCACAGATACACACCTGTATTATTTAAAACTACTCGGAAAGCCTGATGGAAGGTTTTCCCAGAACTCCAGCCGGAGCTTCATGGGGATATTAGCGGCCGACACGTGGGCCGGATCCAGCAGAGTCACGCTGCAGCTGCAGCGGCGCTAACGCAGCCTGAATAATGCATGCAGCGGCGCATGGTCTCCAGGTTCACACGCCCTGATCCGACAGCTGTGGACCCGGAACCGGGAAGCTTCTGTTTTCAGTCAGTATCCGCTGGAAAGCTGATCAGACTCCTGCAGCCGTCGGGATGAGCTCCACTCCGCCTCGTTATGTAAACTCGTTAGGCTCCGCCTCACTGAGCTGCACACATGCTAACCAGTGATTAGCCTCAGCCTGTCGGTAGCGGCTCCTCTCACCTTTAACTAGCCATCTCCACGCTAACAGATGGGCTCAGGGTTGCATAACAAGGAGAAAACGTGGATGCTGAAACGATTAATCGCGACTAATCAATTACTGAAATAATCATTAACTGGAGGATACAGAATCTAAAAAAGGACATTTGTTGAAAGAACAGCAGAGCATAAATAAAGCCATAACTGTAGAGAAATATAAATATTTTACCTTTAAGATGAAAAATAAATCTGTTCTTTCCAAAACTCACCCCACTGTTTTAGCTTCACCTGGTTCTGAACAAATCTCCAATTAATCACCTTCCAGTTACTAATCAGTTCATTCATAAGTTAATCCCCAGATCAGAGCGACACGCTGTTGATGTTCATCAGAAAGTTTGAGCTTCAGCTGCTATTGAAATTAAATATTTATTTTCTTATCTAAAAGGGAATAAAATCATCGTTTAGTAGCATTTTGATGTATTTCTATTGTTTAAAAACACGTAAGTGGCTAAATAAAAAAATCTGCACAATGTAAAAATTTACCGATTAATCACCAGAATGATCAATTAAAACGTCACAATGATGGATTAATCGTCAGTTTCTCTTCTTCTCTCTGATTGGCTGAATGAATCCTTTCTTCGCTCGTCTCCACAGCTGGTCATTCTCATTCTGCTCCGGTCGGAAAACCAGGAAATCTGAGCCTGACAGGAGGAGAACCGGAATAAATGTTGATTTTTAATAAATAGAGGAATTATTCTGAATCATTTATGATGATTTATGAAACAAAACAATCATCATTAGTTCAGGAAGAGAAAGATGGAGACACTGCAAGTTTCATGTCTGATTCATGTTTCTGCTGTTAGCCTGTGTGTGTGTGTGTGTGTGTGTGTGTGTGTCAGGTTATCTTCTTTTTAGTCATCAATGCAGACGATCACGGGTTCGTTTTCCTTGACTTTCGTGTGGAACAGATTTCCATACAGAGAAGTTTTATCATCTCAAATGTAAAATATGAAGGTTTTTGTTTAGTTTTGGATTCATAACTGGGTGTTTTGTTTGGTCAGCAAATTGCTGTTTTAGAGTCCATATACTCCAGTTAATGATTAATCGATTATTAAATTAGCTGATGATTATTTAAATGATCGATTAATCGTTCCAGCCCTACATTTGTTTATGTTTTCTGAGTTTTTGGTTTGATTTCTTTAGAAAGCTGCACCAGAGCGCCACACAGTGGACGTTAAGCAGCGTACCTCAGGGCCGATGGCTCAGACTCTTTGTGTTTCTGATGTATCTGTTTGGATAGATTAATCGGATTAATCGTCTCAGTCCTCTCAGCCTCCATGGCGGCTCAAACCTTTAAACTTCCAGAGTGAGACCTGTAGAAAGGAGAACCTGAGGCCAGGCTCCACTTCTCTGACCTGCTGAAGCTCCTGAGGAGGTGAACGTGTCGCCTGGACCTGTAAGCGACGGCGGATCCTCTCTAAATAAAATCAGCCACATCAAACGGAGAAGAAAACAGGTGAAATGCTTTCTGAGCCGCTCACATCCTCACACACTCCGTTTGAAGGACATCCTCCTGCTTTAATGCTTTCTGCCACATCAAAACCTTCTTGAAGGTCTCATTTCCAACCCAAAGTACAAAGTTTTCCCTGAAGGTGACCTTGAATTTTCTTCTGTCGCTGATTCAGAGTCTGCAGAAGTAAGAAGAAATATCTTTATTATTTATGCCTTTTTAAAAGTTCCTGATGAAAAGCTGCTGCTTTGGTTTTCTGCATTTTTACATTTAAAAGCCAGCCTTGCTGGTGCGACAGGAAGTGACAGGTTACCATGGTTACCATGGTTACCATAAGGGCGAGAGGTCGGAGGGAAGTTGGGACGGTAAATGACGAGTTTCGTCTGATCCGTTTCTGATTTTCATGAAATTAAACCAAAATCACAGGAAGTTTCAACCAGTTCAGATAAACCAGTAAAACCAGTTCAGATAAACCAGTATACCAGATAAACCAGTAAAACCAGTTCAGATAAACCAGTAAAACCAGTTCACATAAACCAGTTCAGATAAACCAGTAAAACCATTTCAGATAAACCAGTTCAGATAAACCAGTTCAGATAAACCAGTAAAACCAGTTCAGATAAACCAGTTAAACCAGTTCAGATACACCAGTAAAACCAGATAAACCAGTTCAGATAAACCAGTAAAACCAGTTCAGATAAACCAGTTCAGATAAACCAGTAAAACCAGATAAACCAGTTCAGATAAACCAGTAAAACCAGTTCAGATAAACCAGTTCAGATAAACCAGTAAAACCAGTAAAACCATTTCAGATAAACCAGTAAAACCAGTTCAGATAAACCAGTAAAACCATTAAAACCATTTCAGATAAACCAGTAAAACCAGTTCAGATAAACCAGTTCAGATAAA
>NW_015114726.1:53332-62721 GCF_001443285.1 Poecilia latipinna | reverse complement strand
TAAAACCAGTTCAGATAAACCAGTTCAGATAAACCAGTAAAACCAGTAAAACCATTTCAGATAAACCAGTAAAACCAGTTCAGATAAACCAGTTCAGATAAACCAGTAAAACCAGTAAAACCATTTCAGATAAACCAGTAAAGCCAGTCCAGATAAACCAGTTCAGATAAACCAGTTCAGATAAACCAGTAAAACCATTTCAGATAAACCAGTAAAACCATTTCAGATAAACCAGTAAAACCAGTTCAGATAAACCAGTAAAACCAGTTCAGATAAACCATTTCAGATAAACCAGTAAAACCATTTCAGATAAACCAGTTCAGATAAACCAGTTCAGATAAACCAGTAAAACCAGATAAACCAGTAAAACCAGTTCAGATAAACCAGTTCAGATAAACCAGTAAAACCAGATAAACCAGTAAAACCAGTGTGATCCAGTCTGCAGCGCCCCCAGCAGGCCGTCAGAGACGCCCTGCGGATTCTTTGGCCGCTTTGTTTCTGTAATGAAGGAAATTATGAGTGAAAAGCTGAGTTGATGATGATGATGATGATGATGATGAGAGCTCACTAAGTGGATCTGTGTAAAGAGGAGAAGAAAGGAGAGTTTCTCTGGCTCCCCCTGCCCCTCCCCCGCCTGTTGCTCCCCTGCAGACCCATTAGAGTTTAAAGAGAACCTGATTACAGCCGATCCTCTGGAGTCATGTTTGTTCCTCCGTCTCATCCTTTCTTCTTCTTCTTCTCCTCTTTTCTCCTCCGTCTCATCCTTTCTTCTTCTCCTCCGTCTCATCCTTTCCTCCTGTTGTCTCTGTGTTTCTGCTGATCATCCCTCTCTCTTCTCTTCCTCCTCCTTCCTGTTATCCGCCGGGTGGAGGCGTTCCTCCTGGCTCCGCCTTCGGCCCACTGACCCACGGCTGCGTTGCCAGGTTTATTTTGACCTCTGACCTCTTTCTGCTGCATCATCTCAGATTTGTGTCAGAGTGTGGTTGTGACTTCGCCTCCTGACTCGGAGTGGAGGCTTTCATAAGAGCAGGAAGAGGAGCGGATTTAAAGGGCCAGCGTCACGTTTCAACGTTTTAATCTGCAGTGTTGCTTTGATTCTTTCATGTTTCAGAAATCCTTTAGTCTCCATGGCAACCATTCAGCTGCAAAATGTCTGGGTGGACCTAGCCCCGCCCCTGAGGCGCAGCTCCTCCCCCACTCAGCTCCTTCAGACTAGCCAGCAGCAATTAGCAACCAGCTGCTGAGCTCGTTATAGGAGCTGCTGCTCAGAGCAACGCTGGTAAAAATGTTAAAGGGTTAATAGAGGAACCATGTTGGGACGACTTCCTGGAGGCGGAGCTTCAGGAAGAGCAGGAGACAGAGGCCCAATTTCACGGCACTAAATCAGGAACTAACATTTCTTAGGTCACATTTTTTATTTACAGTATTTTTATAACAACTGAATGTAACATAGTTACTTTATTTAGCTATAAAATGGAACCATGTGCCTGGAAAACAGATGGTACCGGCCCTTTAAGACCCAGTTCTAATGATGTTCTGGATGTTTCAGCTCAGATTGTTGGTTCAGTGTGTGTGTGTGTGTGTGTGTGTGTGTGTGTGACTGCAGTGATCACCAGATGTTCATCAGTTTGGGCTGAGTGGCTCCAGCTGAAGCTCTGAGGATTTTCCTTTTACGTTTCCGATCCTCCAGATTCCCGACCGATCCGGAACGATGCCATGAGAAACAGTTTCAGGTTGAAGAAGTTTCAGGTGAAAATCGAGCCTCTCAGGTTTCAGTTCGTCCTGAAACAACCAGAAAAACACGTGAAGCTGTTGCCATGACGCCACCAACCAGGCTGGACTCACTTCCTCTGACGAGCCTCCAGGAGCCGATCAGGACCTGAGGATGATGGATGTTTAATCACACACACACACACACACACACACACACACACACACACACACACACACACACACACTGGCTGAAATCAGGTTTTCTTCATGCTCACAGATAAAGGAACAATCCACCTGAAGTTAAACTGTTTTCCTTCCAACACGTTAAATATTTTCTGATTCTTCTGGGTCGGTTCAGACGGGCTTCATGATTCTCACTGCGGGTTTTAACAGGCATCGTTTGTATTTACCATCAGTCATGATAAAAGTTTGGATTCATTCTGACAATAAATTCCATTTAATGATGTTTGAAAACCTGAGAAACTTTCATTGTTGCTGGAATCTTTATTCTGTAAATAAAACAATCTCTTGCTTTGGGAGAGATTTTCTTCGCTGGTTCTGGAAGGTTCTGGGATGGTCAGCAGCTTTGACCCGTTTCTGTGGTTCTGAAACCAGGTTCAGCTGGTTCCGGGTCTCTCAGTGTTCATGAGTCATTTCTGCGCTCTGAAAATGTTCCAGTCCTGTTTCTCTGTCCGTGGTTCTGAAGCGGTTGTCATGGTTCTGTCCGTGGTTCTGAAGCGGTTGTCATGGTTCTGTCCGTGGTTCTGAAGCGGTTGTCATGGTTCTGTCCGTGGTTCTGAAGGTGAAGACATGTTTCTGTTTCTCCTGAAGGTTCTGATCCGTTCTCATTGTTCTGTTTCCAGAGGAACCGGCCCGTTCCAGCTGGTTATTCTGACCTGCTGCAGGTAAAGACGCCACCCTTCCTGTTCGCTGACCTCTGACCTTCTCCTTGTTCTCTCTGTTGCTGCAGTTGTGCTGCTGAACTCCAAGGAGACGCAGGCAGAACTCGGCTGGACCTCCTTCCCCCCAAACGGAGTAAGTCACCTTGTTCTGGCTACGTTACCATCTCTGAGCGTTTATCGTCTCCATTCATCAGCGGCTGTAATCCAGGCAGCGCGCTGCGGGTCCGGCAGCGGCCCGGTGGGTCCGGCAGCGGCCCGGTGGGTCCGGCAGCGCGCGGCCGCAGCAGCAGATAAATGCTCTCCTCCGTGTCGATCGATATCGTTTGTGATAAGTTATGGCTGGAAGACAAATGGGCTTTTTAAAAGAACAGCTCTCTGCCAGAACTGTTTGTCACACACTCCCACCTGACCCAGCACACACACACACACACACACACACACACACACACACACACACACACACACACACACACAGTGTCTCTGTGTGTAATAAATGAGCAGCAGCTGTTTGTGCCAACAGCGTCCCAGCTTGCTGCCGGACGGTTCTGGACCAGATGGAACCAGAACCAGAACCTCATCAGTTCGGGTCATCGGGTCTCATGGCAGCGGCTTCGGTTTGTGCCAGAGATCCAGATGCAGTGATTGTTCTGTTCCTGATTCAGATCAGTTTTACATGGAGCATGTTCTGATGTTTTTCCTTCTGCGCTGCTGGAAGCTTCAGAAAAACATTTTATTGCTGTTGAATCCAAATGAAGCGGGCCGAGCTCGGCAGAACGGATCCGTTTCAGCCTCCTGCTGCTTCACATGCAGATCAGATCTAATCCCTCAGATGACTTTAGATTTTCAGATGTTTCCTGAACGCCACAGTTTTTGTTTCTCCAACAGGAGCAGATGGAGCGAGTAAAAATCCTGGCACAAATTCCCCAAACAGATTCATGAACTTATATGTTTGCAGAAACATGAAAAACTCAGTCATATTTAATATTTCTACATTTTTAGGAGTTTTATGATGGATTTTGCTTGAAAATGCCTGAAAATCATCTAATAGTCATGAAAACATGGACTGTGCTCTGAGGTTTTATGTGTTCATTAAATCAAGCCGTGTTGTTGGAGTGAGGATCAGATGGATCAGATCCCAGATCAGCCTCAGTGACTCACATTCAGCCCAGAAACAAAGAAAAGCTTCTACAGATCAGCGTGAGTCAAAGCTGGAAGCAAATTTAGATTCTGACTGTTTCTGCGTCAGCTGACACTTTCTCTGTTTGGAGGTTTTAAAATCCTCCCAAAAATTTCAGCAGGATGAAACTGAACAGCTGACAGTGACTCAGCGCTGAGGATGATGAGGAGGATGAGGATGATGAGGATGATGAGGAGGATGAGGAGGGAGCTGTTACACAGTTACAGAGTTAAAGATTAATGCCAATAATTTGTTGTTTTTAGCCTGTTATGAGCTAAATGTTTCATTACCAACCTAAATATTTCGCTACAGCAGCTAAGTATTTAGCTAGCTACTAAAATATTTTGCTTGCAGCCTAAATATTTAGCGCAATCAAAAATATTTAACTTCTGATGATGACGTAACAGGTCACCGGGTCAGGCTGTGCTAACGCGGCTTCTGTCTTCCTGCCAGTGGGAGGAGATCAGCGGCGTGGATGAGAAGTACAAGCCGATCCGGACCTACCAGGTGTGTAACGTGATGGAGCCCACGCAGCAGAACAACTGGCTGCAGACGGGCTGGGTGGCGCGCCGCGGCGGACAGCGCATCTTCGTGGAGCTGCAGTTCACGCTGCGCGACTGCAACAGCATCCCCGGCGTGGCCGGTACCTGCAAGGAGACGTTCAACCTGCTGTACGTGGAGTCGGACCGGGACCTGGGCGCCGTGACCCGGGAGGACCGCTACTCCAAGATAGACACCATCGCCGCCGACGAGAGCTTCACGCAGGGCGATCTGGGGGAGAGGAAGATGAAGCTCAACACGGAGGTGCGGGAGATCGGACACCTCAACCGGAAGGGCTTCCATCTGGCCTTCCAGGACGTGGGCGCGTGCGTCGCCCTGGTGGCCGTCCGCGTGTACTACAAGCGCTGCCTGGCCACCGTGCAGAACCTGGCCGTGTTCCCCGACACGGTGGCCGAGGCCGCCTTCGCCACGCTGGTGGAGGTCCGCGGCGGCTGCGTCAATAACTCGGAGGTGGACAGCGACAGCCCTCCCAGGATGCATTGCAGCGCCGAGGGGGAGTGGCTGGTGCCCATCGGGAAGTGCAGCTGCAGCGCCGGCTACGAGGAGGGCCACAGCAGCTGCGAAGGTAGGCGGGGCCAGAGGGGAGATGGGCGGGGACGTGGGGTGATGGGCGGGATCAATGGGGAGATGGGCGGGACCAAAGGGGAGATGGGCGGGACCTAAAGGAGGAAACTGGAGAAGGGATCTGGGACCTTCACAGATTTGTTCCTTCTCTCAAGGGCCAATAGATAAACGGTTTGTCTCATTGAATCATGACCTCAGTTCCTTCGGTTGGTTTCTTTCCTCCGTAGCCAGGCTGGTTATTGACTGATGGTTGAAGAATCAGCAGCAGTTTGTTCTGGAATCAGAAATGATTTCTCATTTGCAGATTTAGTTTTGTTTGTCAGACCTGCTGCGTCTTCTCAGACCGACTCTGAAGGTCAGCAGGTCGCTTTGGGTCACAGAGTTCAGGTCAGACTTCCTGTTTTTATTAGATGAAGATGAGGAATGTGATGGTGAAGAAGTGGAGCAGTTACCTGCTCAGGTGGAACTTCTCAGCTTCTGATTGGCTCAGGTAGAGTTGATGAGGCTGATCGTTGCTTTGCAGTGTGTGTCACGCTGGTCGCCATGTGAGTTGTGGTGTGTGTGTGTGTCTCAGCAGTGTGAACAGCTTTGAGGTGTGTGTGTGTGTGTGTGTGTGTGTGTGTGTGTGTGTGTGTGTGTGTGTGTGGCTCAGCATAGTGACTAAGTGTCCAGGCGTCCCACGTTGTTTCTGTGGCGTTGACAGAAACTCCTCCACCGTTCAGCTGGTCGGCATGAAGACGCCTCAGGCTTTTATTGCTGCAGCTTCACTGGTGGCACTGGGCAGCATACTGGGAGCACTGGGAAGGCTTTGAGGGGTATAAACTCTGTTGTTGATGGAGCTTGCTGATGTCCTCAGATAAACTCTGGTTCTGAAACTCTGCAGATGTTCATGAAAGTGGTAAAAATTCGACATTGATGCTGCGACTTCCTGAGTCCAGACTGAAGGAAAACAAAACCTTCTGCTGATCCTGTTCTTAGATTGAACTGGAAAACGAATTCAGTAAAACTCAGGAACTACAAGGTGAACGGTTCTGGTATCAACATAAAGAAACACTCCAGAGAATACTCTGGAAGTCTACTCCGATTACTGAGTGAGACAAATAAATATGGCACGCTGTAAAAAATGACAAAAAATAATAATAATAATAAAATTCTGATAAAATACATTTTATGTTGTGGATTTCCCTTTGAAGGTGTGCAGTTGCAATCCAGAACCTACAGAACCTACAGGACATACTCCGAGGATTTACTAAATTTAATCCCTAAAATAAATAAGACAGACATTTTGGAAAAGTATTGGTTGATTAAAGTCCAGATGAATATCCCAAATATCCGTTTATTGCAATTCTAAATCTCTTTTTTTCTTGACTTTTTTTTTCCACCAACTGATTTCTTGGTATAAATGTTTATTACAACTAATAACGTTCTTCTCGTTTTTGAAACAAGAAAGGAGTCAAAGTACTGCTCAGAAGTCCTCACCTGTGTGAAACAGTGCGGGACATTTTCTCTGCAGCTCATTGGTCGATTTGGGTGACTGACACATCCAATAGCCAATAGAATCAGAGGGAGTTTACAAAATCACAAAGCAACGTCATACACCAATCAAAACGAGGGAAAATCCAACAGATACACTCCAGTCCGGTAGGTGGCGGTAAATGCACCTTACGTTGGTTTGCCAACCGCCAATAAAACGCAGAAGAAGCGGTGAAAAGGGAAGCCCGGAGTTTTTCACACGGTTTCCAATGAGACTGAAAAGTTGAAAATAGTGGGAACTGGATTAGCGACCTGAGTGGAAATATTTCCTCTAACGTGGATTCTGAGCAAAAGCAGCAAAGGTAGGATAAATTCCTGGTTTTGGCTTCGTGAAATGAGCTGGTTTTTGTTTTTGCCTTTTTTTAAACGTGTCGCTGTGATTCTGTATGATTGGAAACGGTTGGTGTCGGTGGGACGTTTTACCGGGTTTTCATCCGTTTTCGTCTTTAGCCGCTTAGTGCTGCTTGTGTGAGAAAATGTTGTTTCTATCACTCAGTCGAACTTTGCCTGTGGATGCAGTCCGACCATATTGGTTATTGTAAAATGTTTGGATTGATTTGTTGGCAGAAGTTCAGGATGAATGTTTGCTTGAAACGAAGGATTCATCTGCAGCTAAAACACATTATAGGGATAATATACAGATTTTTATTAATAATAAATTGACAACTGGGTGCAAAAAGTGCTTAGTGTGAGACTTTGACAGAACTTAAAGAGTTATTGGAGAACAAATTAGTTTTTATTTATCTTAAATTCAAAATGTTTATATTTTTGTACAGTTTTGGTTTCATTACTGCTTTGACTGTGTTGTTAGCGATTAATCATTATTAAATTAGTTGAGGATTATATATTTGATTAATCACAATTAATCTGATTGGTTCAGCCCTAAATTGGTTCCTGTTTTGGGATTTTTGGTCTGATTTTGTAAAGGTTCCACCTGAACACCTTGAACTGAATGAAGGAGAACCTCAAGGCTGATGACTCAGCCTCTTCTGTTTCTGCTCGATCTGTTTAGATCGATTAATCACGATTAATTGTTTGAGCCCTAATCAAGATGACCCTCCATGGCAGCTGCTGGAGACCCATCCAGGTGGGAAACATCCCTCGGTTGAGGGACGAGTTGGGAACCTTCAGGACGCGCAGCGTTGCTATGGAGACAGATGTCCTGATTTCAGACAAGTGAAAGAAAACTAACAGTCGGCCATATTAGTTCAGTCCAGAAGGACCTGCTGGTAACATTTTAGATAAATACTAAAGTCAGTACAGAGATCAAGTGTGGAAGCCTGAGTCAGGTGACCGTCGGAGACGTGGAGGACAGAAAGTCCGGCAGGTGAAACTGGAAACATGGAGCGCTGCGCTGGAGTCTGAGGCGGCGGATCTGATGAGCTCATTGTTTCTGTAAACGCTGTGATTAAATGAAATGAAAGACAGGAGTCGGTTAAACGGTTGTTCCTGCTGCGCTTCCTGCTGCGCCTCTAATCGCATTTACTGACAAGCACAGAGAAACGGCAGCTTCCAGAGAAACATCCGAACCGTCGGCTTCAGAGCCGCTGATGGAACAGGAAAGATTCATTCTGACAGGAAACTGACGGCCTGCTCCAACGCTGATGTCTAACAGGCAGACAGAACCCAGAGGTTCTGATGACAGGAGGTCCGATTGGCTGCAGACGCAGCAATTCAATCTGCTAACACATTTCTATGTTCCTCCTGTTTTATGATAAATATGGAATAATGTTTTTAGGAATGTGGAGAAATGAAACTCCTCAAACCTGAAACTTTACAGAAATCTAAAAATTTCCTAAAGTTTTCATCTCAGCCTCGAATGTGACGAGAAAATAAAGTTTTACGGCAGTTCAGACGTGAAGGAGAAACAAGAACTGTTCTGATAATTCAGCTCAGGTTGTTTGGAAATGTCGTCTGCTGTTTGGACCCGACGAGGTTTGGTTTCCAGTGTCGTGTTCTGGTTCTGTTCTGAATGGGTTTGGAGCGGTTCTATCTGCAGCTGATAGAACCATCCATTTTCTAACACCCTGTCCTAGTGGGTCGGGAGCTGCTGCTGCCTCTCCAGCTAACGTTCTGGGTGAGAGACGGGGTCACCTGGACGGGTCACCTGGACGGGTCACCGGGACGGGTCACCTGGACGGGTCACCAGTCTGTTGCAGGGCAACACAGAGACAGACAGGACACACAACCATGCACACACACACTCACACCTAGGGAGAATTTAGAGAGACGAATTACCCAGCATGCACAGGGAGAACATGGAGACTCCATGCAGTGGCTAGTGATGTCATCAGATCACTCCACTGAGAGTGACGATGATGAAGGTCCACCTGTTCCTCAGGTGATATCATTACCTGAACACACACACACACACACACTCGGTGCATGTGGAGCTGCAGCGCCAACATCTCCCTCTGCACCACAGCTATTGATCAGCTGTAATGCTCTACTAAACTGAGCACTTGTGCTGGGACTTCTCATCCACACACACACACACACACACACACACACACACACACACACACACACACAGTGCAGATGTCTGTTCTGCACAGACAGATCGGTGTGTTTCTCTGTTCGCTGTGAGAAACAATGAATGCAAAGCAGCCAATCAGGGCGGAGCAGAAGAACAAACTAATCATGCTGCGTGTGTGTGTGTGTGTGTGTGTCTCTTTCTGTGTATGTGTGTGTCTCTTTCAGTGTGTGTGTGTGTGTGTGTGTGTGTGTCTCTTTCTGTGTGTGTGTGTGTGTGTGTGTCTGTGTGTGTGTGTGTGTGTGTGTGTGTGTGTGTGTCTTTCTGTGTGTGTGTGTGTGTGTGTGTGTGTGTGTGTCTCCCTCTGTGTGTGTGTGTGTGTGTGTCTCCCTCTGTGTGTGTGTCTCTTTCAGTGTGTGTGTGTGTGTGTGTGTGTGTGTGTGTGTGTGTCTGTGTGTGTGTGTGT
>NW_015114726.1:40375-49798 GCF_001443285.1 Poecilia latipinna | reverse complement strand
AGCCAGTCGGGGGGGAGAGGAGGAGCATATTAATGAGGCGGTGTGTGTGTGTGTGTGTGTCTCTTTCAGTGTGTGTGTGTGTGTGTGTGTCTCTTTCAGTGTGTGTGTGTGTGTGTGTGTGTGTGTGTGTCTCTTTCAGTGTGTGTGTGTGTGTGTGTGTGTCTCTTTCAGTGTGTGTGTGTGTGTGTGTGTGTGTGTCTCCCTCTGTGTTGAGCTGCTTCTTACTTACTCCTCTCTGTAATTGTTTTTGTTTTTGTTTTTGTTTGTTTGTCTGCCTGAGTGTGAAACGCTCCGAGTGTCTCAGAGTCGGTCAGTAACATCCAGGAACCGTCCAGCAGCTGAAGCACGACCATCACACACACAGAGGAGTTCTGGTTCTGGCTCCGGCCGTTTGGGCTGGCTCGGTTCTGAACGGGTCGGGACGGAACGGTGTTTGGGTCACAACCAGACTGTGTTCTGATTGCGATAAAAACTTGGTTCTGCTCAGTAAAGTCCAGTCTGGGACGGGAGGAACTGCAGCTGTAGGTGGCGCTGTGATCCGCTCACACTTTAGCATTCAACAGAATCCTGCAGAATTTTCCAACTGAACGTCGGATTTAAACTTTTTCTGTCTGACATCATCAAGCTTCTGGTTCTGAAGGTTCTGAAGGTTCTGATGGTTCTTCCAGAAAAGTTTGCAGCTGAACTTCCTCCTTGCCGCCTCGGGCTGTGACTCTGAAACTCGTCTTCCTCTTCATCACTTCCTGCCGTCTGAACTTCCTGCTCCGCGTTTCCTCAGGACGAAAAGCTGCCGGTTCAAATCCTCTGGTGATGTCATCAAATCAGAGAGAAGGTCTGATGATGTCATCAAATCAGGGAGAAGAGCAAAGCGCTGCGGACCTGAGGAAGAGGAGGAGTGTGATGAAGAACATGTATGAGTTCATCTGCTCTTCAGTCTCATTATGAAATGCCACCAGCAGAAACACTGGGAGGAAATGAATTATGTAATGCTTCATATAGGCGTGTGTGTGTCGAGTGTGTGTGTCGAGTGTGTGTGTATGTCATGTTCTCCATCCTGGTCTAATTAAAGCACCGTCTCTTCCTCCATAATTACTGCTGCCTTCAGCATTTCTCCTATTATCTCTGTGGTTTGCTTCCCGCTCTCCTTCCTCTGCCCTCCTACCCTGTAATTTACCCCCCTCCTCTAACTGCCCTCGCCCTTTTACCCCGCCCTGCTACCAGAACTTGTTCCTGATCTCATCGCCGCCTCATGACCTTCTGACCTCCAGCTCCGCTTCACTTTTTCCTTGTTGGCTCTGGTGTGTGTGTGTGTGTGTGTGTGTGTGTGTGTGTGTGTGTGTGTCAGCATTTCTCACTTTATGAGGACCAGCTGGGCCTTATGGGGCCCAAAGCCCGGACCCATCTGCTGCTAAGGTACTAATGGATGCAAAATGACTGGAAGTTCAGGCAAAGGCCTTCTGAAGACAGACATTTAGTGTGTGTGTGTGTGTGTGTACTTGTCTATCTGTCTTATTGAGGACCTTTTCTGACTAGGCCTGTCATGATAACAAATTTTGCTGAGCGATTAATTCTCTAAAAAATTATTGCGATAAACGATAATATTGTTTCAAGACCTTTTGACACTGATTTAATGGAAATGACGTAATAATGCATGTGATTTCCTGCCACAGATAGATACATTTTATTTTCAAAAGAACACATAACACTGGAACTGATAACCAAAAATAAAATGGATCCTCAGTCTCCATTAACAAAAAACGTACTTGAATAAAATCTAAACATAAAGCCAAAGTGGAAACAAATACTGCATTCAACCAAAAGAGTGCAGATTATAAAGTCTGTATACTATATTGGCCTTCAGTAATCACTAGATTTAAATAAAGATGGGCACATCCGACTACCTAATGCAATAGTTCACACTACACGATTTTTTGCCCCTATTTTCCCCTTGACAATTTTAGAACGTTGGCCGATCTAAGATTGTCGCTGGTGATTTCGTAACCGATCATCATGTAGTGTGATTTAGGTCGTCGTGGCCGCTCCGATCTAAATCAGGGGTTTTTCCCCGACCGGGAGTTTAACGCTGAATGTGACAGGTAGCCAATCAGAAAGCCCGGATTCTCCTCCAGGCTTTCTGAGAGGAAATTACGGAGGGGAATCCCAAACAGCTGACAGGCAAGCCGAAGTCGGACATTGGAGATGATATGTGGAAACAACATTAATATTTATTCAACATTTCGAGAAAGAATATAGAAATGACAAGGAGAGGAGTTGGAGCCAAATTGCTTCCGCAGCTTGGTAGGTTTTCTTCGTTAACGTGACATAAATAGGTTATAATGATTTTCATTCAGTCGGGACTTTACGCTGACTAGCCACATGCATCACAGGTAGATTCTAGTAAAGCATTGATTAATGCCTGGTTTTAAAATTAGTTAACTGGACTTGTAGCCATTATTTTGTGCCCATGTGGCTGGAAACCACACAGTGAACCCGATCGAACCGTAATACCGAGGATTTCTGTGGCTAATGTGTCTCAGGTTTTGGAAATGGGCTGAAAACTCGTGTGGTGTCCGCTGGACATTAGACTGAGGAAATGAGGAAGGGAGGGTCAGTGGAGAGCACCGGAGCTGAGCCTTTTTTCATTCAGTGTCATCAAGAGAAAGAAAAAAGGCAGGAAGAGACGATAAAGCCGATAATTAAAATGAGGTCGATAGGTTTAATTTATCGTGCGATTAATCGCGACAGGCCTACTTTTGATACATTCACCAACCTTCTGAGGACCAATGGGCCTTATGGGGACCAAATCCGTTTCTAATACGATGGAGCCTGTTGTGTAGGGTCAGAGGTCAGGTTTAGAGGTGAGGTGTGAATTAGGGCTGCAACTAACAATTTCCCTAATCGATTAATTGATTACTCTGATGATTAATTTATTATTCTGATGATTAATCGGGTAAAAAATTGACATTCTGCATATTTTTTTCAGATAAGGAAATAAAAGATGATTAAGAAACAAATGATTTAGTTCAGATTTAAAAAAGAAAACATTTTATTGTCTGAAATACAACAGCAGCATTACTTCAGCCAACGTTTGTTTCAGCAAACAATGAATCTACAGCTAAAACTTCTAACATTAAAGGCTCTTCTTGATTATAAGGCTAATATATTAATGTATTTTTGGATTAACCAATTAATAAATTAATTGTTAAAGGTGCTTGAGAGATTTTTCTTACAGAATCTGAACCAGATGAAGCTAAACTGACACCAGAGGAATTTTGAGTAGATCAGATTCATAGACAGTTTTTTTATGCAAAATGTTTATATTTTCATGCATTTTTGGCTTCATTGCTGCTCCGATGATGTTCTCTCAGCAAATGGCCTTTATTTTAGTCTCCAGTTAACGATTAATCGAGTAATCAATTAATCACAATTAATACAAAAAATCTGATTAATAATTTCAGCCCCAGTGTGAAGTAGGATTAGGAATGAATGAGTATGAGCTAATAAAGTCTTAGTGTGGGTAGAAATACAAGGTGTGTGTGTGTGTGTGTGTGTGTGTGCGTGCTGGCCTCCTGCGGTCCATCATATGTTTCTGGAGTCTCTCTGTCTGCTGTCTCGTCCTCATCAGGAAGTCTCTTCATCTTCATCCTCTTCCTCGCGCTGCATGCCTTCAATCTGTTTCTGTTGTTTAAAAAGGAGCAAGCTCCTCCTCATCCTCGTCTTCCTCCTCCTCTTCCTCCACCCTGACGCTCCATTCACTCCTTCGCTGCACCACCTTCCTCCCCTCCTTCTCCACATCATTTCGTTTTAAATCATTCACTTTCTCCCAGGAGGAAGACAAACATGTTCCTTTGAGCTCAGCATCTGATGAATTTATTTTGCTGGCCATACACACACACACACACACACACACACACACAGTCGCAGACAAAAATCTAAATGCAGAAACATTCCCACATTGGTCTGTGAGCGCTCCGGCAGAGGCCATTAAAACGTCGCTCGCTTGTTGAAAATGGGAGCTGGAGGGACGCCAAGAACTCTCTATTCAGCATCTCCGCCTCCCTCCATCTTTACAGAAAGGAGGAAGAAAAGAGAGAATGATGGGAGGAGGGGGGAATGATGGAGAGGTGGAGGAATACACGCGCTGCCTCCTGGTTGCACTGTTTGTTAGTCTCTCTGCATAACAACCGAATGTATAAAATATGAGTTGTAAAAGCAACTCTGACTCCAAACACAGAGAGAGAAGGAGGGAAGGAAAGAGTCAGAGGCTGAAGGTGAAGAACAGGAAACTAACCCGAGACGAGAAGAAAAGCCGGTCAGAGAGACGGATGAAAGCAGACATGATGGAGAGACGGAAACAGAAGAATTTGATATTTAAAGAGAAAGAAACAGCAAACATGCTGCAGATGTCAACGAGTTTCCTCTGAGTTCATCCCTGATCAAACACACCAATCTGTTTTTATAAACAGTTATTCACCCTCCCATCAGTCTGCAACATTAATGTAGATGAAAATACAAGCATGAGTGTGAAAGTGTTCGGATCAGAGCCTGAAAACACCAATAAAATGAGAATAATGGAGATTTAAACAAAGTTAGTTGGTGGTGTCAGATTTACTTTCTGCACAGCAGATTTTTTATGAACTGGAGAAACGATCTGCAGCTAAACGTTTAAATCTGTGTGATTGTTCTGGTCGGTCCGGTCCAGGTTGGTTCTGCTGCTGATCTCGGTCTCTTAAGCAACGATTCACTGAGACGGTTGAGTTTAGGATCCAGAGCAGCTCAGAAATAACAAACCAGAACCTGAGGAAGTGATTACCACAGCAACCAAAGAAACAGACTTTTACAGGTTTTTAGTTTTTAAAGAGCAGGAATGATGATGATGATGATGATGATGATGTGAACTTCAAAATGTTATATGAAGTCAGACCTTCTCCCTCATTTTACAGCTTTCAGTCTTCAGATCAGAGTCATGAATTAAAAATGACCAACATGAATCCATCAGCTGCTTGGTGTCGTTTCTAATCAGGTTATCTGGCTGCGCCTCGTTTCTCTGAGACTTTCAGGAAACCTCTGGAACATCCTGCAGGAGGAGTTTTACACCAAACACTGTTTCACTTCCTCCTTCTGTTAATCTGACTGTTCTGGCTGGAATAAATGAGCCGCTCCAGCTGATCAAATTAAATCAGGTGAAACGACTGAAATGACCAACAAAACCGAGTTTCTGTGAGGAATCAGCAAACGGCTCAAACTGATCAGCATCCAGAAACACGTCAGGTTCCCGAAGAAATCAGCAAATTATGATCTGTCATACTTCAACAAATGAAATGCATCTATTGAAATCATATACATATTTTTCAAAAATGGCTGCCGTGGTTGTAATGGAAAATATATGTTTGCAATAAGATTGGCAGTAGTTATTGCCAGAGGCGGTCACAGCTAGCCAAAAGTCGACTAACCACTAATTGGCTAAACAAGAACCTTAGCTGTGCTAACACTACGCCTCTAAGCACATTCAAAAATTAGAGTAGGCTAATGCTAAACCACCAAACACATTAAAAATAGAGGAAGCTAATGCTATAAAATGCTAAACACAGTAAAACTTTGCAAAAGCTAATTCTAGACCATTAAACACATTTTAAAAAGTATAGGAAGCTAACACTGAGCTGCAACACACAAAAAATTAGCAGAAACTAACACTAAGCCACTAAGCACTAGAAATTAGCAGGAGCTAATGCTAAGCTGCTAAGCACATAAAAATTTGCATAAACTAACTCCGATCTGCTAAATGCATTGAAGTATTAGCAGACGCTAACGCTAACCATTAAGTTGAAGTTGCATCAATAGGATGACTAAAGTTGAAGATGACATAAAGTTCATCCAAGTCGTGAAAATAAGAAAAGTTTTATGACTGATTTAAAAGGCTTTAAAACGGCGGCCATCTTGAAAACTAGAAACTGAGTGGTGATCATGCCAATGTTTGTAAACACACGTTAAAGATTTTTCCAGTGTTGTGCTGCGCTAACGGAGGATCGTATTTCTCCTCAGTGAGACCTTTTAAAGCATGAGGCGATAATTCAGCTCATGAGAGAAACGTTGCCGCTGCGCTTCAATCTCCAGCTTCCATCTGCGGCTCAGCCGACGGTAATGCGTTTCCATCTGTCCAGAACCCGAGTGGGATCAGAGGACGGATCCGTGTGACCCCA
The DNA here is from genome assembly GCF_001443285.1 of Poecilia latipinna. Lineage (NCBI taxonomy): Eukaryota > Metazoa > Chordata > Actinopteri > Cyprinodontiformes > Poeciliidae > Poecilia > Poecilia latipinna. The sequence goes on along the minus strand of NW_015114726.1, from coordinate 43,598 downwards.
CTTAACCTCCGAGAGAATCACTCTCATCCTGCTGGAGGCGGCGCTCCGGATTATTACAGCGGCCGCTGTCCGAGTTCTCGCTGCGGGGATGATGAGAGGAGACCAGCAGCTCCTCACTGCTGGGTGGATTTATCGCTAAAACGTCAGCTTGGTCTTCAACGCGGCCAAAAACCTCCTCAGATGTTAAAGATTTCATCTTTGAATCGTTTTAATCTGAAAGCTTGGAGCTGATTTCTAGAGGTGAGCCCTGGTCACCCAGAGTTTGGTTTGACCCTCGTGGGCAGCTGTAGTCACATTATGATAGAGCAGAAACGATTAATCGATTATTCAAATAATCGTCAACTAATTTATTAACTGGAGTAAGCAGACTCTAAAAAGGGCATTTGCAGGAATAAAGCTAAAACTCTACAAGAGATATATAAACATTTTTCATTTAAGATTAAAAAAAATATTTGTATGTAAATCTGTTCAACTCCATAAGTGGAAGTTTTAACTTCTCCTGGTTCAACTTCTGTAAAATAAAATCTCACTAAACACCGCTTCTTATCCAGTTATTGATCATTACTGATGTTAAATGAAGCAGAAAAGCCAGAGCTTCTCACGTTGATGTTGGAAGGATTTTTAGCTGCAGATGAATATTTGCTGTAAACGATTAATCGTTCACTGAAGGAATGCTGCTGTTGCAGTTTACGCAATAAAATGTTAAATGTTTTATTTTAAATAGGAATAATGTGATTATTTGCATCTTTTATTCTACTTCTAATATTGCATAAAAAGGCCTAGATGAAAAATCTGCAGCATGTCTCCATGCTTTATGAGTGATTAATCGATTAATCACCAGGATAATCGATTAATCGTCAGGAATCACAAAAATAGTGGTTAGCCTGATTCTGCTCTGAATAGGACGATCAGGCGGTGGTTCTGTAACACGTTGGGTCACAGTCTGACCCTGATGTCGGCGTTGTGTTGGTCGATGATGATGATTGTATCTTCATCACCGATTAGGTCTTCCTCATCTTCTTCGTATCTCCGGCTGTTAGTCCACCCGGAGCCAGCTCGGCTCTCCATCTCTCTGCCTCCCTCATTGTTGTCATTTGTCATCAGGCAGCCACACACACACCTCACACACACACACACACACCTCACACACACACACACACTCACACACACACACCTCACACACTCCCTGGTAGCGATGAAAGAGATGGCATTTCCAGAGACACCTGCGCCTCTGCGCTCCCGGTCCTCCCCCGGCGCTGCACACGCCCTCACATATGCCCGGCGCTGTTCCACAGGATTTGTTGGACACGTGCGTCTGCATATGCTCACACGCCGCACACGTGCACTCTCACGTGCACACCCAGAGACAAACAAACTGCACATATGCAGCAGCTCGCTCTGCCTCCGAGGTGCATGTGTGTGTTAGTTATGCAGAACGCAGTCCATCTGCCTTCACGCCTAAGCTACGCTTGTTTACCCCCCCCCCACACACACACACACACACACACACACACTCTGTGAGAATGGATAATCAGGAGCATTTCCACACACACCTGTCCTTGTCATATTGACTCAGCAGCTCGTTATGAGGCCCACTGCAGACGATTACTAACCAAGTAATCTATCGGTTATTCTCATGATTTATCTGATTATCAAATAAGAAATTTTCACATTCTGATGTTTCTATTAAAGACAGTAAAATAAATATATGGAAGAGAAAAAGATTTTAAAATCTGTTTGAAGAAACTTCTTCATAAAATATTTCTAAGCTTTTTTATTCACATCATTTCTGATCCAGTCTTGGCCTAAATGTTGCTCCTTACATAACTCTGCATGTCGGAGCGGTTCTGGATGGTTTTATGAAACCATTAAACTTAAAAACTGTAAATCTGCTCAGAATTTTCCAATAAATGATGCAGTTCTGCATAACTTATGGAATATTACAGCACAGGTGTGTGTTAGCTTTTGCTCATTTGCTCTTTGGGTGTTTTGGTTTTGGAGACGACTCCAGCACAGAACCAGAACCACTGAGTCCAAATCGTTCTTCCTTATGAAAGGTTTATGTTTAAGCTAGAGGAGGAACGCAACCCAAATGTTTAATCGAGTTAAATTTAGATGAATTAATCACATTTTAATCAAACTGTCTACAAATAATAATTTCAACTGAAAATTCCCATTTGTTGCTAAATTACTGAATAATCAGACATCAGAGCTGAACAACAGATATTTAGTTTTAATCTGTTCTTCGGTCCTTTAACCATCAGACTGGAGCAAAGAGTTTCAGGAAGCCCTGATCCTTCACAGAGCTTCTTTAGACGCTGACATTAGCGTTAGCTGCTACGTGGTTAGCATTGAGATGCTATTTTAGGCTAGCATAGCTTCGCCTACAGTCTTCTCCAGCGGCCAATCAGATCGTTTAGAAACAGAAGTTAACCTCAGTGGGATCAGAGAAACGCGTCACTGTTAGCGGATGTAGCTGTGCGTCAGATTTACTGGCGTACCAGAAACAAGTGAACTTAAAGGTTCTGCCTGAAACTTCAGACTGTAACAGGAAAAAATCGATTAATTGCATTAAAATCTAATTAATGAATTAAAATGAACATGTTGGAGACCTGGCCGTTGATTACAGTGAAGTTTTAGTTCCACTAACCTGTTTGCTCTGCCTGTCAGTAATAATGCTGTTTACTAATGGAGGAAGTTAGAGATTAGGGTGATGGTGAGGAGGTATTCCTGCCATCAGGTATTCCACCCAATCAGCTGGTAGGAGAAACGTTTTAACGCCAGTTAAGATTTTTCCATTGAAGAATGAATAATCTGTGGCCAGGCGTTTTTATATAAAATGAATATTGGAAACATTGTTATTATTAATGGAAGAACAGAGTGTGTGTTTCCTCCTGTTTGGGTCTGCAGGATGTTTCAGAACCGGATCATTTAGTTCCTCTGTTCCCCGTCCAGAACAGCAACAGAACTCAGGCTGAGCGACGGCCGAACATCGACGGGTTAACACTGACCGGAGGGAAACGAGCTGCACACACACACACACACACACACACACACACACCACACACACACACACAACACACAACACACACACACACACACAACACACACCACACACGCAACACACACACACACACACACAACACACAACACACACACACACACAACCCCCGCACACCCCCACCACACAGACAGACCCCAAACAAAAAACCAACGGACCCAA
>NW_015114726.1:24367-36757 GCF_001443285.1 Poecilia latipinna | reverse complement strand
CACGCACAAGGCGCCCCACACACGCACGACACAAACACACCCACGCAACACACAACACACACACACACCCAACACACGCACACACACACACAACACACACACAACACACACACACACGCAACACACACACACACACCCCTGCGCTGCCTCAGGTGTGGGGTTTTAATTTGTGCGTCGCGTCACGCCGGCCGTCTCTCCCGGGTCGTTCCTCTCATCTCAGCTTCTGATGGCAGCCGGAGCGGAACCATGCAGCTGCAGAACCCCTGGTCCGGTTCGGTCCTGGTCCGGTTCGGTCCTGGTCCGGTTCGGTCCTGGTCCGGTTCGGTCCAGAGCCGACAGGCGGCAACACCTCTCTGAGTCTCAGCGGTTTTCTGAAGAACAGATCATCTGTCAACCAGATTGTTCATCAGCCGACCTTTCAACTCTGACCCTGGAGTTTAAACCTAATTAATGGGCAGAATAATTAATTTCCAGAATCAGAATAATCAGTTTGCTGCAGTCATAACTGGCCTCGGCTCCAGCACGGCGCGTTGTAATCAGGCTGGTTGAGCCGAACGTCCGACATGATGTGGCCGTTTGGACGCTAAGGGTCCATGGAGAACCGCAGGAGGAGGAAGTGGCTCCTGTCGATGTTTAGCAGCTGGAAGCGGAGGAGAATTAATGGCCGCTCGGATGCAAACAAGCTCTGCGGGAGCCGCCTGTCTGATTACACACTGAAGGGATTCCACGCAGACGGAGGACAAACTGTGAATAATAGAGAGCAGCGACAAACAGGCTGAGGAGGTATTAGTGTCGCTGCTGGAGGAGAGCAGGAGAAACACGCCGCAAGTCTTGTTGTTCTGAATTCAATCTGCCAGAAACAGGCCCGTGACTCATTCTGGGCTCTGGACGGTAATTCACTTAAACTCAACGCGCCGCATTAATAATTCATGGGGAGTGCTCTGATTTTAGCTCAGCTTTGTTCTCTGCTTGTTTCCTGAGAACAAAGTTTGTCTGGAAAAGACTTTCTGTCTGATTTCTGCCGTTGGATCCGCGTGTCTGACTCTGGTCACATCCTGCCTGTGTCTGCAGTCAGGAGGCCAAGAAACGCCGGTTGGCGGAGCGCCGGCTCCTCCGGTTCAGCACCGCGGCGTGGCGCTGCGTGACGCTGCGTGACGCTGCGTGGCGCTGCGTGACGCTGCGTGGCGCTGCGTGACGCTGCGTGGCGCTGCGTGGCGCGCGGCGCTGCGTGGCGCTGCGTGGCGCGCGGCGCTGCGCAGGGTTTCAACAGAAACCTTGCTCAGCCCGGCGGTCGGGGCGCCGAGGCGGTCCACCATGTTTTGTATTAAAAGGTGTTAAGTTGACAGGAAATGTGAAAATATTTCTGGATAATAACGTGTTATGGGAAGACATCGTCAGTGAAGCGCTTTTTAGACCCTCATCTGTAGAGTCTTAAAAACAACAAATCCAAAAAAATACAATTAAAATGAATATCAAGCTCTCAAAGCACCACTACAGGCCATCTTAGCGGGTCACCATTAGCTGGGCTAATGAAGCGGCTTTCAAACTGGAAGGATTCTCCAAAGTAACATGATCCTCACAGCAGGTTGGGATGATGCAGCTGAACCAGCTTCCTGTTTCAGGAACTGGAGGTAAATTAAGGTGTGATTAGTCCACGACATAAACGCATCATTCAGGAATAATCCAGCTCAGCAGTTGGCTTAAAAAAATTAAGCAATTATTATTTTTTTATTAAATAAAAATAAAAACAAACAATGCATAGCTTGGCAGGGGGGAGCAAAGCCTGGCAGCCTGCCAGGCTTACAATACACTGGGGGAAACTGTGCTGCGTGTTGCTGCATGTTTCTTCATATTGCTGCATGTTGCTGACCTTCAGCAACATGCAGCAATACGAAGAAACATGCAGCAACGAGCAGGAGGGCAACTCTGCTGTCAGAGTTGCCCTCCTGCTCGTTGCTGCATGTTGCAACGTGTTGCTGACCTTCAGCTGTCAGAGTTGCCCTCCTGCTCGTTGCTGCATGTTGCAACGTGTTGCTGACCTTCAGCTGTCAGAGTTGCCCTCCTGCTCGTTGCTCTCTTTGTTCTCTGAACTCTGCTGGATGTAAAAATCTCATTCCACGTGTCGGTTGAGATGTTTCATGCAGATTGCTTTTCTAATGCAGGTATCACTGCGATGCACATTCTGCCCTCACTATCTCACTGCTGTCACACACACACACACACACACACACACACAGAGCGTGTCCTGCTCCCAGTTTAGCAGTGAGCACTGCAGGGAAGGTGATCTTTATTTAAATCCAGTTGCTGTGCTTACTCCTAATCTCCTCCCTCAGAAAGCAGAGATTTTTCTGTGCCGTTCCACTCGCTGATGTGATTTACACCAGGAGGCTGAGGAAGAGGAGGGAGGGCTGTGGGGATGAAGGGTGATGGGGAAAAGTGAGTGATAGGAGATGGATGGGAGGTGGCAAAATGTTATCGGTCTGTAAAAACGCTGCAAAGTCATAAAGGAGAAAAATGAAAGTGGAAAACACACAGCTTTGCATTAGTGAGGCTTTTTACTGAGGTCATGTTTCTGTGGGGCTGAGGAAGAGGAGGCTGAGGAGGAAGAATGGCTGCTGTGATCCGGACCGAGTCACTGCCAGAATAAAGACTTCCTGAAAGCTGCTGAACAGAGGAAACATTTTTATTGAGTTTATTTTGTTTCGCGTTTCATCCAGAGCTTTAAAACTGGTTAAACCTGAATCAGTCCCATCTAGTTCTGTGGATCTACGTCTGTTTGATGGAGGCCAATCTGGATCGTTTTTCTACAGCAAAGCAAGGCCAGAATGTCAAGTTTTTCATTCTAATCTATGTTTTAACTTGGCAAAACCAGCTAGCTGTCCCGCTAACTAGAAAGTTAGCATTGCTAACCCTGAAGCGCTAATCATACACATTAGTAGCACTACACCAACAGCGCTAATGCTAACGTGCTACAGTCAGCCATGTTGATATCCTGACTATGTCCATCATACATCCTGCAGCTTAGCGTAGCGCCACCAACAGGCTCAGTTTGGTCTCTGCCGGTTGTTTCTCTCTCGGTTTCAGTTCTTTGGTTGTTTTACCGAGTCCACTTTGGTCAGAAAGCAGGTAATAAATTGATTTTAATCCGAACTGATGCATTCTGGGTAACAAACATCACTGGTGGCGAACAGGAAACAGAACTGCCTTAAACCATCTTCCACCACTTCAAAATAAGAGCATGAACATAAACGACTTGAAGAATTGATTTTAGTCGATAACCAAACCAGATATGAAACTTCATTCAACTGACAGTTTATAAAGCAGTAAATCTTTCATTTGGAAAGATTAATGTTTCAAAGTTAGCTAAAGAGCAGAATGTGACATCAGCTCAGAAATATTACTCAAGTAAAAAGTAGACGTCCAAAAATTTGGTTAAAAAGTCTGCTGAAGTCCTGAGAACCTGATCGAATTATCAATCATTTAATATTTAAAAATTACATCATCAGACGGACCGAAATATAAAGTTTAGAGACATTTTGGTGTTTTAAGGTCAAAAATGACAATAATTCATATCAGTAACAAAAAACTAAATCAGGCCAAAGAAAATGTTTCTGTGGATAAACTTCTGAAACTACCAGCAGCTGCAGGTCAGTCCGTTTGCTTCAGTGGGAAGAAAATCCAGAAATTTACTCCAGTAAAGTAGAAATACTTCACAATAAAATTACAGCGTAGTATTTTTTCGTGTGGTTTCTGGCTCCGCCCCCTGCAGGTCAGCGGTTCCGGTGAACCTCAGCCGACCCGATCGCCGCTCGGCTCTTCGTCCTTCACTTGTTCTTTCCAAAGTGGAAAGTTTTCCCCTCCTGGAGGTTTGGGTCGATCCGTCCTCCACCGTCCCGGCCTGCATGGGGGGGTCGCGCCCGCTGACCCCCGCCCTCCTCCTCTGGGATTGATGCTCTTCCTCCCCGCCTGTCTGCCTTCTGTCATGGCCGCTCCGAGACCCTCGTCTTCATCTCACAGGAGGAAGACGCCAATTAGCGCTCAGACATCAGATGCTCCGGCTGCCAGCTGCTGTGTTGCTGTGACTTTCTGTTTGATCGCTTCCTCGGCGTAAACGTTTAGAGCGAGGAAGATGTTGGTGTGAAGCGGCCGCTCCTCGCCGCGCCGGGTCAATACGGCCTCTGGGAGAAAAGCAATAATCCCTGATGGCAAAGCTCTTATCTGCTCCTCTCTTTATCTCTCCGGCTCTTTCTGAACTTCATCCACGGGCCTCTGCGATGCCTCCTGCGGCTCAGAGAGACAAACACAACCAGCAAAGCAGAGAGGAGGAAGAGGAGGAGGAGCAGCAGGTTGAATCTTCAGGAGGGAACATGATGAGAGGTTGGAGGATCTGAGACAGAAATCCAGCTTTTCGCCGCTCTAAATGTTTAAACGTTTGCGGAAAGAAATTAAATGAAAAAATACAAACATTTTTTATATTTAAGATGATTTCACACGACAGAACCAAGTCTCTGTCCAGCCATGTTCCGTCCGCTTTAACCCGACTCCAGTCCGTTTGCCTCGTCAAAGTCCGGTCCGGTTGGTGAGGTGTGAACACTAACCGACCTCTGACCTCTGGTCCTCCAACCCTCGGTCTGGGTTCGGTTGAAGTGGACTCTGGTTCGGTTTGAATGTGAACACCAAGCGGACCGGAGACCGCCCCAAAAACAGGAAGTGGACTACAGCGCAGGGCATTCTGGGTAAATACAACCAACGCTAACGTGCTAGCCTAGCGCTAGCAGCAGAAATGGCTCCTGGTCTTTAGCCTAAAGAGAAATCCTCCAACCGCTAAAATCCTCCATCTTGTTTCCATCTGGTGAAGAAGGAAGTTGCTCTCAGTGTCTTCAGAGGTTTTGGTGTCGTTTCCTTCAGTGGTTCTTGGTGCAGCGCCCCCACAGGCCAGGAGGGGAACAGGTTGGTTTGACTCAGAGCAGAGAGGAAGAGAACCACAGCAGATGATGGAGTTCTGGTTCCAGTAGAACCGGGTCGACCGGACCGTCAGGAAGGAACCAGCTTAACGCTACGTTCTCACAGCAGGTCTTGATGCTCAGTTCAGATTTTTTGCTCCAATCCAATTATTTTTCTACTAGTTAAATGTAAACAATCAGACTTGTGTGTGAACGGTTTCTGAACCCAGAGAGACATTTTCAGGGTTTCCAACCATTAAAACCTTCAGACTGGGAGAACTGGAGACTAACTGGAAGCTCTTGATCAGGAACATGAATTCTTCCTATAGTTCTGCTGGATTCTCCCGTTTTCTCTCTAGATGTTAATCCAACATCCAGCTAAATTAATCTGTCTAATCTGGGATCTTCCTCCGTCCCGTTTTAACTCTTCGTCTCTCCGCCGAGTTTCTTCTCCTGCTCCGGGTTCTGCAGAGAAACATTTGTCTCTCTGTCATTCTGGGCGGCCATGGCTGACTGCCTGCAGTCAGAGTGTGTGTGTGTGTGTGTGTGTGTGTGTGTGTGTGTGTGTGTGCGTGCTCTGCTGGACTTGACCCATCTGCAGCCTCATTTGGCCTCATTTCTTCCCAGAGTCAGATCTTCCTCCTCCAGCTGCTGTAATAATCCAGTTCTCCCACCAGACTGATGACAGGAACTCCAACTGGATCTCTGGTGATCAAGTTCCTGCAAAGATTAAAATTCTTTGCAGGAACTTGATCAAACTCGCAATAAAGAAAACATTTGATTTCTTTGTTGAAAGTTGGATCAAGGCAGAATTTTGATTGAGTGAAAATACTGGAGCGAGTCGAACCGTGATGGTGGATCTAAAGAGGAAACGGGAAGGAGGATCTCAGAATAAAGTTCTGGATCCTGGACGGGACCGACTCTCAGAGATCCACCGGGTCGAGGGAAAACCTCAGACACTAATTTTGATCATTATTAATGAACGGCATAAAAAATGTCTCTCAAAGATCAATGAACTCATGTCTGAAGAATTCTGAACCTGAAGACATTTTAAATATCCTGAATAAATAAAATGGATTATGAAGTCTCTGTAAACAAACTTGCCCTTCAAAACATAAATATGAATCATTGTAAACTTCCTGCTGTGTTCTGGGTGTGAAATGTTTGCAGTTTTTATTGAAATTCTGTATTTTCAGTGAGAGTAAAGGGCTCTTTAGCGATGAAGCTAACTGTGTCGCCGTTCTTTGCTCTCGGCCTTTGGGGTTTCATGAAACGCCTCAGTGGCTCCAGAGCTGCTTGGCGGCGTCTTAGTGGCTGACATTACTAAAATGATGACAGTTATTTCAACCGATTAATTGATTAACTCAATTAATGTTTTCAGTAATTAATTATGATTAAACCGGTTAATCATTTCAGTTGTAAATTTATCATGTTTTTAATGAGTAATCGTGATAAATGAATCGTTTAAGTTCAGCCTTGAAACGTTGGTCAGTTTCCCTGCAGCTTCTCTTCCTCATCATTGTTTTAACGTGAGGCGCCCGGTCCGGTCCGGTCCGGTCCGGAGGCGCCCGGTCTGGTCCGGTCCGGTCCGGTCCGGAGGCGCCCGGTCTGGTCCGGTCCGGTCCGGAGGCGCCCGGTCCGGAGGCGCCCGGTCCGGCCCGGTCCATCTTTGTGTCCATCTTTGTGTCCATCTTGTCCATGCTCTCCGACGTTCAGACGAGCTGTCAAGGAGCAGCAGGACGTTAATCTGGCTGTGATTAGTCGGGTCTGAACCGGACCTAGAACTGGGTTTGGTCTGGTTCTGTCGCTTCAGTAACTGTTTGGTTCTGTGGAGGATCTGGGTTCAGGATGTTTTGATTGGTTATTGCTGCCCCTTTTGCCTGTTTTCCCTGTCTAAGCTGAATGATTAAGAGTTTCTTAAGCGCCATTTTGATCCAGAGACTTTTCAGTTCGTCTTAACTGTCGTTCTTTGTTCATTTTGGATTTTTAAACTGTTTTCCAGCTGCAGTGTTGAAGCTTTTTTAAAGTTCACGGTGGCTGAACGTGTTATGAGGATATTTTATCGTACTGTTGTGATAGAAATGATGATTTTCTGCGTCTTTCTCAGCAGCCTTCTCGGCGCCACAGATCGAGTTTCTGAGACATTTCCACAGGACGGCGTTTCTTCAGATTTACTGATATTCATTCATGTTGTGAAACAAACGGCGCAGAAAACAGACATGAAATCATATCGATCAGAAACAAACTGATCAGAGTGTTAATCCTACTCCATCAGCCTCTTATTGATCATAATCCCAGATTATCAATAATGATCAGAACTGGATGACTATTGATCGTAATAATGACTTTTATCACCTTTTGACCTGATTTCTGGCTGCTGATGTTTCCGGGGTCAGCAGAGCAGAACTGGGTAGTAACTAGTTACATTTACTTCAGTAACTTCTTAGAAAAGATTTACTTTTAGGAGTATTTTTACTGCGCTGTACTTCTTTCTTTTTACTTGAGTAATTTTATTATGAAGTATTTCTACTGTTACTGGAGTAAAACTTCAGGATTTTCTACCAACAAACATGTTTTAACCAGAGATTCACCAGTCAGACTCACACCTGCAGCTTTTGTTAGTGTCAGAAGTTTTATAATGAAAGAAACTGATTTGGAAACATTTCTTTTGGCTGATTTTCTTATTTTTTTGTTACATGACTTATTGGTTATTACTGATTCTCCCTCCAGTTTTACCTCTGGGTTTTCTCCCATTGAGCTGGATTTCTCTGTTTGGATTCCAACCGGGCCAGGCAGCAAACGGCAGAAGTTGTGAAACATGAAGTTGATTTTCTGTGCAGTTTCAGAATCGTACTCTGAAATAATCGATTAATCGTTAACGGGAGAACAAAGACTCTAAACCATCAGCGGAAAGAACATCACAACATCAGAAATGAAGACAAATCTTTGCAAAAATACAAACGTTTTACAGTTTTCTGACACTGTATGAAACAGGTTGATTGCATAAATGAAAAATCTGCACAACATGCCAATTTTTTCATTTGATTAATCATCAGAATAATCAATTACTAAAATAATCGCGAGTTGCAGCTTGTTTACAGATTATTGCTCTTAGACTGAGGAAATGATGTAAACCAAGTCTCTGAACTCTGACCAGCTTCAGATCGTTTGGTGTGTGTGTGTGTGTGTGTGTGTGTGTGTGTGTGTGTGTGTGAGTGAGAGTGTGTGCGAGTGTGTGTGTACAAACTTGTGTGTGTTATCGATCTGTAGCGACCTGCAATCAAACACAATTAGGTGTGAATTCCCCAGATCGTATCGACAGCAGTGCTGGGGTGTGTGTGTGTGTGTGTGTGTGTGTGTGTGTGCGTGCATGCTGGGTCAATAGCAGACTCTTCACACACACTCCGACGATGTGTTTGCGCTGCAGAGCTGCTGGATCTAAAGCATGTCAGACCTGGAAGTGCAGAGCAGCAGCTTTACGTCACTTTAAAAGTTCATTTCTCCTCCACTGATCACCATCGATCTGCTGCTGCTTCACCTGGTGTGTGTGTGTGTGTGTGTGTGTGTGTGTGTGTGTGTGTGTGTGTGTGTGTGTGTGTGTGTATTTGTATGTTGACTAGCCTCAAACCTCCAAAGTCAGAGCGACAGAATGGATTAGCTGCTGTGAAATCAGTTGGCGGCTGTTGTCGTGGTAACCTTTGTTTTCTCCACTGCTCTGAGATCGATCTGATTGGCTCCCCCCTCCCTTCCCCCATGCAGCCAATCACGTTGGCTCAGGGCGCTTCCAGACAGGCGGACTGATTCCGACCAATCAGAGCAGAGCTTGCTTACCGGCCGATTTATGGAGCTAAATTAGTCTCAAGAAGTTTTTGGATCTTATTTGACAGTACTTTAGCCCCATACACATTACGAGTCTCTCACACACACACACACACACACACACACACACACACACACACATTGTGATGCAGAACTGACGCATTGACCAGCTGCTGGAATCCCAGTGAGATCAACTGAACTCATCATGTCCAGCTGGTTCTGATGGTTCTGATGGTTTGGACTGGACCCAGCACCCATCAGCCAATGTTATACTAGCTTCTGGTTCTGCTCGGCTGGTTGTTTCTGTCGGTTTCAGCCTCAGATGTTAAAGCTGGAGCGAAACGCAGCAGTGCGAGTCTCAGCTGGTCCGATCAGAACCTCTGATCTGACCTCTGACCCCACCAGATGCTCCTACTGCTGAACTCTAACCCACAGTTCTGGTTTCATGTCTCCACGGCAACAGACTGACCCAAAGAGTCAGTTTATTTCTGCAGCAGAAAAACTTTCTCAGCTGGTAGTTCAGTGAGTTCTACTGGTTCTGGGCCCGGGTCTGGATCTGGTTTTTCTCTCTAACCATTTGGTTCTGGTACCAGAAACAGTTTCATGTCTGATGTTGGAGGAACATTCAGCTTTAAAACTTTAACATCAGAGATGGAAATTATCTGGGAGGTTTTCTTTTTCTTTGAGTTCAGTTCGGTTCGGTTCAGTTCGGTTCGGTTCTGTTTGGTTCAGTTCTGTTTGGTTCGGTTCGGTTCGGTTCTGTTTGGTTTGGTTTGGTTCAGTTCTGTTTGGTTCAGTTCTGTTTGCTTCAGTTCTGTTTGGTTCAGTTCTGTTCAGTTCGGTTCTGTTTGGTTTGGTTTGGTTCAGTTCAGTTTGGTTCAGTTCTGTTCGGTTCTGTTTGGTTTGGTTTGGTTCAGTTCTGTTTGGTTCGGTTCAGTTCGGTTCAGTTCTGTTCAGTTCAGTTCGGTTTGTTTACCACCAACCAGTTCTCGGTGAAAGAGAACTGTTCGTGTTCATATTCACCCTCAGTCGGTTCTCTTTTGTTTGTTTTCTTGACCATCTCAGGTTTGTGGTCATCAGGAGTCTCTACCAGCTGTCAGTATCTTACCTCCTGATTTTCTGGGTTTCTTTTTGACGCTGCTGCAGGAATCAAAGCCACTAAATCCTGGATGAGTTTCTCTGGTCGGAGACTTTAGTCCTCTGGTCCTGAATGTCCTGCAGCTGCTAGAGCAGGGGTGTCCAAACTTTTTGCAGAGGGGGCCAGATTTGGTGTGTTAAAAATGTAGCGGGGCCGACCTTGGCGGACGTCCTTTACATAGAACAGCAATATATTTAAACACATTTCAGCAAGCCATTTGCTTTTTTATTTTAATTTCAGCGATCTGCAGCATGTCTTCAGGTTCATTTGAAACATGAATATAATATGCAATTGAATAATCACTTCACTTTTTTAACACTAACTTTTTTTCTAACTGTTAAACAGAAGTAATTGTACTCTTGTGTGTAAATTACATTTGAAACATAAAAAAATATCTCACCACAGCAGTTCAATATTTACAGAATTTTAAAATAAAATAACAGAAAAATGAGCAAATAACAGTCACATCAACAAGTGCAGGGCTCATGTGAAATATGACATATTAGTAAATGTTGATCAGATTTTTAAAAGTTGATTATTCTGGAGTAAAAACTGAAAACTTGTCTGAATTTGACTTATTTTGATCTTTGAAAACAAAAACAAAATTTATTCAGAGACTTATTGTAAATGACAAATGACTTGTCTGCATTAATGTGATACTGAGATCTGGGCTGCGGCACATGGGCCAGGTCTGGCTGAGATGTCTCTTAGTGAGAGTCCGTTACTTAAGTTCACAACCGAGAATGTCTTCTCACACAAATACGTCGACTAGGGTTGCAACCCGTCCGTGAATACGGAACCGTCCCGTATTGAACCGAAATGGGACGTCATTTGTTCCGCATTCTACAAATGTGTATATGTAATAACAAAGAAGGTCCCCGAGGTTTTACTGGGCTGCCCCAGTCATTGTTTCACTCACGGTGTGGCGATATTGCGTCCAACCTCCCCCCCGGACTTTGGACATGCCTGTGCTAGAAGGACCACTGAGGAACCGGCTTCATGTGGCTCTGAAGGTCAGAGGTCAGCCTGATCTCTAGTTTCCAGCTGGAAGATCTGAAGCTGTGCTTTGACTCTAGATCTATACCTCTAGATGTTTCCTCTTTATGTCCAGAATCTGACCAGAACGTTCAGTCTAGATCTCTGATGGTTTCCAGTTCCTTCCCAGTCGGATGCTGTTGGTGTTTCCTGTCTGAGCTAAATAAACCAAATTATTACTGTTAAGTTTTTACAAACAGCAGACGTATAAAACCCTGAAGTCACCTGAATAAACTTTAGTTCTTATTTAGTATCTGAATGTAACAAACATGGAGCAGAAGAACAGAAATCTGCTCAGGACGAAGTTTGGATTCCAGGAAAATGAGGAAATGATTCCCGTCAGAGCGTCGGTCCACAACCCTCACTGAGCGATGCATTTAGGAACTCCAAAAAGTGGGACTTTACAGCGCTGATGCCATTAACGAAGTAAGGAAAGCTCAGTATTGGAGCCTGAGGTCAGAGGTCAAACCAGAGCAGGAAAAATCGGCTGATTTCTCTTTCTGGTTAATTAATCGGTTCATCACAGTGTTATATGAACGTTAGCTGAGTCTGTGTGACACACACACACACACAGACCCAGGAGTGTGTTTAATTTAGCTTTTGTTTCTCGGCCGGCGCTAACTGTCCCAGATTATAGTTTGCAGCATTAATTGTTGTGCAGGAAGCAGGAGGAGCGAGTTGATGGATGCGCGTGGGCGGCGGTGAGTTATGTAAATGAGCTGCAGCGAAAGTCTTCCACCCACCATGGAAACCAATAATATCCAGTTTTAATTCTCTCTGAGTTGCTGAGTTTTACTTACTGTTGCTGCTGCGGCTCATTTAGAGGGAAATGATTGACTCATAAAGACGGAGGAAGCTGTCTGCTCTCTGCTGCAGGCCGCCTCACAGGAAGAGCTCTGTCTCTCTGCAGTCAGCTTCCTGTCCACCGTCAGCTTCCTGTCCGCCGTCAGCTTCCTGTCCGCCGTCAGCTTCCTGTCCGCCGTCTGCTTCCTGTCCGCAGTCAGCTTCCTGTCCGCAGTCAGCTTCCTGTCCGCCGTCTGCTTCCTGTCCGCCGTCTGCTTCCTGTCCACCGTCAGCTTCCTGTCCGCCGTCAGCTTCCTGTCCACCGTCAGCTTCCTGTCCGCCGTCTGCTTCCTGTCCGCAGTCAGCTTCCTGTCCGCAGTCAGCTTCCTGTCCGCCGTCTGCTTCCTGTCAGCAGTCAGCTTCCTGTCCGCCGTCTGCTTCCTGTCCGCCGTCAGCTTCCTGTCCGCCGTCAGCTTCCTGTTTGCCGTCAGCTTCCTGTCCGCCGTCTGCTTCCTGTCCGCCGTCTGCTTCCTGTCCGCCGTCAGCTTCCTGTCCGCCGTCTGCTTCCTGTCCGCCGTCAGCTTCCTGTCCGCCGTCAGCTTCCTGTCCGCCGTCAGCTTCCTGTCCGCCGTCAGCTTCCTGTTTGCCGTCAGCTTCCTGTTTGCCGTCAGC